>NW_019641610.1:90739-109894 GCF_000599845.2 Trichogramma pretiosum | reverse complement strand
TTTTCATCAATATTGATCTATGGGGTCTCAAAATCTTCAGAAAAGTACTCTCGTCCACCTAAGCGGAGCAGAATTTTGAAAAATTGCGTACAACTTTATATACACGTCAAAATGTGCCAATTTTTGAGAAAATTAGTATTTTATCAACACTAGAAGCCATATTAAAGCTCTTGGAAGAAAAACAAACTTTTTTTTTCAAATTCTGCTCCGCTTAAGTGGATGAGGGTACTTTTCTGAAGATTTTGAGACCCCATAGATCAATATTGATGAAAAGCTCACGTCAGAATCGCGTGGCAAGTGAATCCTATTATAATATTTAGTATTATGAAAAAATAAGCGTAATTGGCATTTCAGAGCTTGGATAGAAGTTTTTTTTGGTCAATCAGGTGTCTAATAAACATATTTTACGATCACAAAAAAAAATTTCCACTATTTCGATTTATATAGCTATTTTTTGAATTTAAGCTTTTAACACAGGTCGGTCCCCTTAAATAGGTATTTTTAAGCCAAGAGACGGCACAGCTGAGCAGCAGAACCGAGACCAAGATCTACAACAAACTACGAGTCAGCAGCATGACGCAACACGACAATGCTGCGGTGTGCGAAAGTAAGCCACCTGCCGCCGTCTCGCGAGCGCCGGCAGGCTAATGCCAGGCCAGTGGAGCAGACACGAAAGAGGCAGTACCCAGCGAGCCCTCGTGCAGAGAAAAGCGAACGTGCAGAACGCAACACTAAGACGTTAACTCGCTGCCACGAGAAAGAAAAGTATAAGTTACGAGTGTAGTTTTCTGTGATATTGGCCAAGATCGATCGTCAGTTTCTGTGCAGTGTGGTCGTAAAGTAAGCGTCTGATATGAGAGTTGGCGTTGCACTTGATTTGCAAGGCAAGTGTATCCAGCGTGCATCGCCGGGTAAACAGACGCTCTTAGCACGAGGCATTCGTGCGAGAAAGTGAGAGAGAGACATAGCGTCGAGGCCGACGACGAGGTTAAGTGCGCCCGGCCAAGATCACCGTTGCTGTTGCAGAGGCGTGAAGCTGCCATCACTGAGAGCTTGACGAACGAAGAGCATCATCAAGTAAATTTAAGAATATTCTCGATTAGTTAACAAGTGGCTTAGTCAGTAGCGTGTGTGTGTTTTTTTTTCTACTCCACCCCATTCGGACACTCACCGGTAACCGCCGCTTGGCATTGCTTCGGTGAGGCTAGGGTTAGTTAAACATTTCTGCTACTTCTATATAAGTCGTTGTTTCCATACATCCCCCATCCGTCGCATAGTAATATGAGACGATCAGGGGTTCAGGGACTCATCTTGTTGTACTCGGTGAACCTTCGATCCTGCGCGATGCCTCTCTCGATTGTCGTATCTCCTTTTTCAGAGCCGTCTACTGCGTGGTCACACATTGCTGGCATCTCCTCCTGAGTTAGATATTTTTAGAACTCGCCGTCTAGTGCCAACTTGTGAGTGTGGTTCTCGCTTCCGGCGCTACCCTGAGTCTCCGTGAGTTTTTGATACTCCTTTCTGTTGTCGTCTTGTGAGTTCGGTTCTCGCTTCAGGCGCCATCATGCGACCTTCAACGAACCTAGGCTCCCGCATTCAGCGCGCTCTTGAGAGTGTGGTTCTCGCTTCTGACTTCATCATGGGAGTGTTGTGCTCCATCTATTGCCAGCCTTGTGAGTCCTCGCCTCGGGCTCCTATTTATCGTTATCCTTTTCGCTTCCAGCTCGCACAGTGATCGGGGTTTTTTACCGCTTTGGAGGCTGATGACATAGCCCGGGTCTTCTTTTTAAGTGGTACCCGCTCCACCTCGGGCACGGGCTCGACCACACCATGCGACAAAGCGCCATCGAAAATTCGCCCAGTGGGGATCGAACCCACGCCCTACTGCACACCTTGTATCAGTAGGTAAGAACTATATCCACTGAGCCAACGAGGTCGGTGGTCGCGCGTGTGTGTGTATGTGTCTGCGTGATAGAGTGTGTGATCTTCGCGAACTGCGTAGTGCGTCGTACTATCTCGAGCCGTGTCGGTAGGTGCCATCTTGCTCGCGCTCGCGCGTGTTGTGTGTTGGCGCGCATCGTCACACACACTCGCGTATTGAGTTCTGCCGCACTGCCGCGACCGCCTAACATTCGATCTCGGTAGTGTACGGAAGCCTGAAAGTATCACGCGGCGCTGCGCACTGCGAGCGAACTTTCCACTCTATGTCTATCTTTTACCACAATGTTCCACAACGCATAGTAGACTTTAGAGTTTAATTTATTTAATTTTTGCTGTGAGGTAAAAGAGTTTAGATAAACATGTCCAAGAGGGAGATAGAAGTATAACAGGGATTATCGTCAAGATATTTCGAAGTAGAAAACGACAAAATCTCTCTGACAATACTAAAAACGTATTATCCAAAAATTTCAGGCTCAACCTACAAAAAAGACAATAAGCCTTAATGCGTAATAGTTGAAGATAATTACTTCAAATGCGTACCAGGAATCACTACATACAATGTTTTCACAAAAATGGGTGAGTAACAGTTAAGTTTTCTGCCTATTCATCATTTCATTCTTTTTACGGTTTATGTATGATAAAAATTTTGTGAATTAGGTTGGGAAGACACTCCAGCTACACTATCTCAAGTACAAAAAGTGAAGCTGCATTCCATTATGAAGTGCATCCAAACCCAAGAAGCACCAGTTAAGCAGCAAGAAGTTCAGAAAAGAAAAAAAATTTCCTCTAAACCTGCAAACGGCACGCCTATTCTACCTCTGCCATCAAATCAAGTGAAAAAGATGAATGTTTTCTGGCTTCACAGAGATATTGGTAGTGAACAATTTTATAAAATGAATGGAGTTAAAAGCAAGGAAATTCAAGTGGATAGTGCTATTAATTATTCTGTTAAAGATATAACTACCCTTTGCATAGCAGCTCATAAAGATGAATTCAACGTCAACTATTTTCAAAAAAGCGAGACAAAAATAGGAAGAAAAGATTTTAACTTGATTGAAGATTTTGGTTCAGATGGTTTTTGGGGATATTACAAAGCAGCTTATGCCAAGGCACATAGACCAATTTGTCTGTATTTATATACAATAGCAAATCAGCCAAAGTCATCCAATCAAGTTACGTCTGTTGCAGTTCAATCTGAATCATCATCAACTCAATCCAAGGAAAATTCATCTTTATTTTTAAATGCACTTCCATCCTGCCAATCAATATTCAAAACTCCAGCGCTTACTAACGAAATTCCAGTTTCTATGAAAAGTAAAATTAAAGAAACAGATATAGAAGCTCATTTGGTTTCCAATAAAAAACAGAAAATATCAATAGAAGATGTAGATGATGTAAAAGCAGGTATAGCAGTTGCAGTTCCAATAGATTTTTTAAAATTCACCGATACAATCCTTGGAAAGGGAGCATTTGGTGAAGTAAGAAGAGGGTTTTGGTGCGAATCAGAGGTGGCAATTAAGACCTCAGATCTATTTCAACAAACGCCAAAGCAAATAATAAAAGAAATCGCAATATTAGGAAGAGTTAGGCACAGTAATATAGTTTCTCTAATGGGCTATTCAAGAAATGATAATGAGTTCCATATCATTATGGATTTTATCGATGGCTATTCTCTCCATGACTTGATATTTAAACAAAATGTTAAAATTAAAATGCCGTTAGAGGAGCAAGATAAGGTAAAATTAACGTATCAAATCCTCTTAGGAATAGCATTTCTTCATCAATTTCCTCATCAGATTCTACACAGAGATATTAAACCGGCAAATGTTATGGTGACTAAAAATAAATTCGTAAAAATTTGTGACTTGGGTGTGTCCAAACTAAAGCAGTTAAGTACTGAGTTATTGACAACTCGAGGACATACCAACTGCGTTGGGATTCCATTATATATGACTCCAGAACTATTTTTAGATTTTCAAGAAGCTACTGAATACAGTGACATTTGGTCACTAGGATGTACCTTGATTGAAATGTACAGTGAAAACCGTGTGTGGCAGCTAGAGTCTATAAGCAATCTTAAGGAAGTTTTGAAGAGGCGATGCAAACCTAGTATGTTAAGTGTACCAGAATTTCTCCAAGAAATAATCAGTACTAGTTTTAATTATGATGTCAATTCAAGGCCAAAGGCTTTAAAAATTTTACAAGTATTAAAACAATCTGGTGTAGAATTGAAGTTAAATTAAAATTAAAATGACTTATTTCTTATAAATGAAAGCTCTGACCATTTTGTTATAGAAAAATTTAACTTAAAATCTATGAAAGAGACATATATTTTTAAAAATTATCATTTCTAATATGTTTATTGCGTTTCTAATTTTTTTCTAATGATAAAAGTGTTACAGTGTGTAAAAAGTAAAGTCTTTTTACTTAAATCTATATTGATAAGTAATTATATTGATATTGTTAAATCTACATGGATAAGTAAAAAAACAGCTCATTAGTCTCAACATTAATTAAAATGTTAATAAGATTGATTAAAATGTTAATTAAAAATTAATAAGATTCATCTCCATGCTATTTTTTTGTGTGTCGCACTTTTAATATTCTAAGAGTAATTTTCAACGTATTGATACACTGTTTTTATCTACATTGTATTTTGTTTAAGAAAATAAAAGCGTTTTTTCCTGTAATGTTCAATGTTTATTAAAACAATAGTAATAGTATACATTGTATGTTTTTTTTTCAGAGGAAAATCACATCGGAGGATTAATGGATTCCAGTTCTCTTACAAGTTCTTTATAGCTAACATATGCTTCCTCAATATTTGTAGGTATATTCATGTTTGGTTTGATGATCGCTACGATATCTTTTATTTTAGAGCTAAACAAATTTGACGTTATAGAAAACTCCTGTAATAATTTATTTACTTTCTCTTCTTCTGGAATTTTCTCAAATGATTTCCCATCATATCTTTCTGGCCAATAATAAATTATATTCGGAATGCCACATGGTGTTTTGCACTTAGTTTGCTGCCTGACTCTGTGCTGATTTCATTCTTTCATCGATTTTGTGAAGTCTTGTTGTATCAGAGGCCCAAAGCAATATCGCAAGAGTTCGATATGTAAGTTGATTGAAGAATTCAATTCTCCTAAATCTTCCATTTTTTTTTTAAATTTCATATACAAGTCGGTTGTATGGTGACGCAACTGCCTCCAATATTTTTCCACTCTTTCGTTTGCGGTGCTTTTACCTTTCAAAAAGCTCGAATATCCTGCTCTACTTTCTTTATCATCAAAACGTAGAGCTATTTGCACCAATTCTATTAACGAATTTTCAGTGCCTTTATCACTCCTTATTACACTGGGTACACATTTATGGGAGAGTAAAGATTTAAGATAATAATTAGCGATTACCTCAGGCTTGTTATTGGTCGCAGCTACCTCCAACCAAATAACTTTTCTTGAAAAGCCATCAACACAACCACTGATAGCGAATCCATATCTTTTTAATTTATCGTGACCGTCCACATGCCACGAATGATTAGGTCCACAAACTGCGTATTTTCGAGGTTTAAGCCTGTATTTCGAACGAGCTTCAATACCTTGAGGATCGACTACTCGTAAAAGTTTCAAAACTGTGTCTTGCTTCACAGTTAAACCATACTCTGATTTTAGACGTTGCCATGCTGCTCTATATCCCAAATAAATGCCAGAACTGCTTTTAATTTCTATGAAAGCTTTTACAATTGACTCGGTACTGCTTTCAATGTTGTTTCGCCTTCTAACGCCAATATTTTTATACAATCTTTTCAGAGTAATCACTGAAATTTTTTTCAGTCAGTTGCGGCGCTCGCTCGCAGTGCGCAGCGCCGCGTGATACTTTCAAGCTTCCGTAGTAGTGAGAGCTGCATCGCGTGTGCTGGCGTGTATCGTCGCATACGCGTGCATCGGCTCCATTCGACTCATCGCACGTGTGGCGGATCGGTGCCACGTCTCGTCCTCATTGCGTGCGTAGTGGATCGGCACCACGTTTCGTTCTCATTGCGTGCGTGGTGGATCGGCGACACTTCTCGCGTCGGAGTCGTTGCGTATCGCGCGTGTGTTCCGTGCCGGGCATCAAGACTCGCATGCGTAGACTTGTTAAGTAAGCGGAATTTTTTATAAATGTTAATATTTTTGATCGTGGGTGGGCTTAAAAAATTTCTTCTCACTTGCGGATTATGTCTCCACCCTTATTTTTACTTGCGGAGGTAGCATTAATTAGTTATAAACAATTAAAAATCAAAGATTTTTTCGCTGCGCTAGTGTTATGTACCGAACTTGCTTTTCCTTGCACGGGCTTCTGCGCAAGCGCGTAGCCGACGGAGATACAGGTCAGTACGGAGGCAATCTTCTGCTTGGCTGCTGATGTGGGTTCGATTCCCGATAAACGCGTTGAAACGCGAAGAAGTCGTAGATACACTCCTGGTATCGATGGCACAAAACGATGAAAAATAATTACTTCAGAGAGGTGGGTCGACGTTGTCTCGACTCTCGCGAGGAGGAATTACGTCGGGGGAGGTCAAGCCAATAGAATACAACAGACTTGTTGATATTCGTATGTGCGTGCTCCGCTCGTTCAACGGCAAGTCGGAGCCTGCAAGGTTAGGTCGATGACCCGCGAATCGCGAGACTCAGGTAGCGCGACTCTTTCCTTTAGGCGATCTGGCCCGAGCTACGGGTCGGCGGGACACTCGCCCAGATTGACACTCGAACACGAATGGGAAGAGGGAATATCGGCGTTTGGTATCGGAACCTTGCACTGAGATATTCTCGTTCGATGGACTATGTCCGTTAATTAGTTCTGAGACTAAGTTCGTTGATTGTTCTCGAGATCAAGTCCGTGAGACAACTCCGTGGTCAAGTTCTTCACGGATATTCTCCTACCAAAGCTCAAGTCCAACAGAGGTTGTCTATGCAACTATTTCGCAAGTCGATCAGCCAAAAGCTTTGGGGGATGCTCAGGTGGTTGTTCAAGAATGAATGACGAACCGTCAAAGGGCTATACTCCTTATATACTCGACGGGATATCGGCAGCGTGAGGAGGAAAAAAGGAGGAGAGCCGCAGGTCGGGTGATGAAGCCGCCGGTTTTTGGTGGCTGGAGGGCAAAGGAGGGAGTGCCACTGATTGTTCGGTAGGCGGAGTTGCGCCGATTTCGGAGAAATGTCGTTGGATTTTTGGTGGCGGCGCGAGTTCGGAGAAATTGCTTATCTCGGTACCCATTTGCCGGCGGCGTCTTTCATCTCGAGTTCGGGAAATTTCGGCGGCGTCGTTTCATCGCGAGTTCGCATTTGGCCGCGGCGTCTTTCATCTCGCGTTCGGGAAATTTCGGCGGCGTCGTTTTATCCCGAGTTCCCTTCGGGTACGAGTGTCCTTTTTCTATCTTACCGGCTCCGGTCTTACCTCTGGTGGGTAAGGTAGGTTGTGTGTGTGCATGTGTGTGCACGTGTGTCCCAATAAACCTGGCGTGTTTTCACGAACTGGTCACGGCGTGCTGTTGCGGCATTCCGTCATAATGTCGTCATTTTGTTGTCACGAAGTTGACCAATTATAAAGAGCACGGCGTGATGTTATCATGACATCATATTGCGCGCGCTCAAAATCAAACATTTTCAAGGCATGGCGTGCCGTCAAACTGCTGACATATTATGACAGCATGTCGTGCCGGCAGAATTTAAGCATTCTGTTAGCACAATTTTAATTAATGCTTATAATATAAAATTATTTTTTCAATTAAACTTATGATTATAGTAAATGATTGAAAACAAATATTATAATATATTCATCATTTATTGTCATCCATTTTTTACATTCTAATATAATTACAACCATAATTGAAAAGAAGGATCAAGACGAAGGTCGATTTCCTGTTCACGGCATAATTTTCGCGCGATAACGCTATTCTTGGAAAATTCATTCTTTTGTTGCCAACTGCCAAGAGAACTACAAGTGTTTGAGCCCGCTGTTTTAGTGCATCTTTTTTAAGTTTCTCTTGTTGTTGGTGATTATTGGTGATAATTGTTGGTTGCGGTGCTTTTAGTTGCTACATCAGGTGCTACTTTTTTGGTAAGTTTCTATTTTTATGATAAAAACTTATTGTATATTCTTTACAAAAATTTATTGTCACTCCTTAACCTTGTAAGTGCATCCCTGTAACAATAAATCATAGTGCATCCCTGTAAAAATATATAACAATCATGTAAAGTAGTAATTTGTGAGTTTACACAAAGATATATAGTGTACTAGATCAACTTTGGTATGTCAAATTAATTTTGTGTTAAAACTATTTTCTTATGATGCTATACAAAGACGATGCATAAATTTTTATCTGTTGCTCGCTTTGCATAGATATGTTCCACTTGATCAATCGTTTAGTTGGTCAGTTCTTCTACAAACTCTACATTAGATCAGTTTTAACGTAGTAAAATTGAATTATTTCATGTAACAACTTTTGAGGCACTATCGACTAAATACTATTTGAGTAAACTATTGACTATTTGACAACACTATTGAGTAAACTACTTATATGCTGAAAAATAAGTTAAATATACAATGAACTTGGCGTACTTGTTGATTTGTTACTTTAGCTTTTTGTACAAAGCTGGAAAATTAATACTATTGTAGGTATTGTTGTAACGTATAGTGTATATATGACACTATTGATAACATGATGATTAAAAGCGTGCAAAGCATAACGATTCAACAGATACGCCAAATTGATTGCATATTTAACTTGTTATTCAGCATATTTATGGTATATTCAATATTGTTGTCAAATAGTTAGTCAATAGTTTACTCAAATAGTATTTAGTCAATAGTGCATCAAAAGTTGTTACATAAAATAATTCAATTTTACTATGTTAAAACTATCCCAATGTAGAGTTTGTTTATGAACCGACCAACTATAGGATTGAATAAGTAAAACATGTCTACGCAAACAACATATCTATGCAAAGCGTGCAACAGGTAATAATTTATGTATCAACTTTATATAGCAGCTCTAAAAAAGAATTTAAACATGAAATTAATTTGGCGTACCAAAGTTAATCTGGTACACTATAGGTCTTTATGTACCCTGACAAATTATTACTCTATACGATTGATAACATGGTAATTAGAAGCGTACAACAGCAGTTCTAAAATCACATCATGTAATCAAAACAAATAACTTTGACAGGTGAGAGGTTAAGTTTCTCATAGACTTATACTCATGCAGAAAGTGTCTGCTGACTAAAATAAATGTTTATGTTTTCTGCTACTTTAATAATATTTACAATTAGAAAAAAAATTATTTAGAAAATAGGGTAAAGTGGCTAGTTATGGGTCACACCCTCTAGTTATAGGCCACTGTGAGCTATTATTTGAATAAATAAAAAGTAAAAATTAAAATTTTTCTTAGGTGGCCACTTTACCCTATCATAGATGTATTTGCTCCGAAAACACTCGTCTTTGTTACACTTAATCATGACTAGAATAATCATGATTTTTCCGATTTTTTCCCGAACAACATTTACATAAACAGTATCACAAAGACATTAATTTTTAAATATTTAAATCTCATTCCATTAAATTTAATTGATACCCGAGTTTCACTGAGCTCGTCAATGCAACTGCACCATGTTGAAATGTATAATGAATGAAAAAAGATGGCTGAAATTGTGTGTTAGTGTTCGGTGTTCACACACATACATACACACACAAGCCCAAATTTATACATTCGTGGTCGCGTCGACACGCATTCAATTTAACTGCTCGCAATCATGAACCATACTTCTAGTCTTGTACATTATTCAAATTTTATAGGAACATTTTTTCAATTTATAATTAATGTTAAAATTATTTATATGCATATTTCATTTATTAAATTTTATAATTTCTTCAATATCAAATGAAAAGAGTAAATTCAAACTTTGCTAATTCGATCTTCATTCAACAAGAATTAGCGAATTCGTTGAAGAAAATTTAAGGGCTTGACATGAGTAAATTAATAAATCTGAATATTTCCGCAGTAGGACTCAGATTCTACTTGTTTAGATAAAAAACTAGATCATAGATTAATTATGATTTACATATTTTTGGATCCATTCTGTCAGTACATAGGGTGCCTATACGTATGTAAAAATCCACGTTTGGCCCCGTTAGAAATACATTGCTCGATTTTTCCGTATTAGAAACAGTGGCGTAGCTGAGTAAACCCGAGGTGCCGAAGCGGAACCCTGAGAGACACGTGGTGCACACCTAAATACCTGAATCTGCTGCTCCTGAATTTTTGCAGTAATCAAACATACAAGCATAAGTAATCGAGTCGACCCAGCTCGTGCAATTTTCTTTGGTTTTTTATGATTGCATGATAAAAAAATTTTCAGAATCGGGTCGATTAGTATAGTTCACCTAAACTACATTGGTTGAATTGGCTGAATTATTTAGTAAAATAAGGTATTCAAAAATCAAACAATTGTACGAGCTAGGTCGATTTAGTTATTAAAGTTTGCATTTTAAATTACATGTATAAAATGCATGAGCTGGATCTCTGCGTAACTTTAGTTTGATTACGAAGCTTCGTTCATTCAAAGATAAAAAAAATTACTTCAAGGGAAGCTCACTAAGATTTTAATGGGTGAATCCCTCGCTATATTAAAAATAGTTAAACAGTTTATTGACCCAATTTATTAGTTAATGTTAATGAAGGTAGCATCAAGAAATATTTTTTCAAAACTCTAATTGAGTATTTTCTTTAATGGTCCTGTAGTATTTAGAAAAGTATTCAGTAGAAATTTCTGAAAATAAAATTGAAAATGGGTACTTGTTAAATGAAAAAACTAATCGCAATGAAATTATTGGCAAAACCAAACAAATATTATTAAGAACAAAAAACCTATATAATAACTATTTGTTACGTGAATATTTTTTAGGTCCAAAGGATATCGTTGTAAATCACTGTACCAGACGCAATTCACCAAACGGCTTAAGTATTTTTTCTATTACTATAATTAATACTAGCATTATAATTACCATAGTTTAAAAATTATTTTATTTTTTGTTAGTTAAAAATATAAGGGTTTAATAATGCATCGTTTCCGCCCGTACATTCCCCGTAAAAATTCAGATGAATTAAGCCCTGCTTATTTACGAAGATTAAATAAAACCTTTTATGAAGGTCGCAAAGCAGATTTACTTTTTCGACAAAAACAAAGTTGCGCAAAAAATATGCTGGATAACCTAATTATACCCGAAACAGAAAATTCCACATCCAATATGCAGGATAACTTAAGTATATCCGATTCAGAAACTGCGAATGATCAGTTTTATAATCCCAATGATTTGGATGATCAGTTTTATAACCCCAATATTGTGTACGATGATGGTGTGGTAATGCTTGACCGAGAAAACTCGTTTTCTTTAAATGAGGACGATGATTCATCTCAATCGTCGTGCAGTTGGTCTGATGATTCTTTTTCGTCGGAAGAAGAGCCCGATACTTTGTTTGATTTTGAAAAGCGACTCGGTGATGTATTCGAGTCGACAAATATGACTCATGTCCAAATGAAAAAAATTCTAGAAGTTCTTCACACCCATCCTTGTTTTCGTTACCTTCCAAAGGATCCACGTACTATTTTAAAGACCCCTAGAGCAAGTGCTCCAATCATACCAAGTGCTGGTGGAGAGTATCTTCATCTTGGTTTTGAAGAAGCTGTTTCAATTATTTTAAATTCAAGTTTACAGAACCGCATTCCTGATAAATTGCTAATCGACTTTTTCACTGACGAAGCAGCTTTGGATAAAAATTCCAATATAAGGATTTGGCCTATCGAAATAAGAATACCCAATATAGATAGAAGTGATCCAGAAGTTGTTGGCGTATGGAAAGGTGATGTTAAACCAACCGACCCTGTCGAATTGATGAAACCTTTCGTTGACGATATTTTGTCCGTCAATAATTCGGGGGGTGTATTCTACAACAATATCCAGATTCCATTTGAGATTAGGTGTTTTATTGCTGATTCTCCTGCAAGGGCTTTCATTATTGGTCATCTGAATCATAATGGTCGAATTCCATGTTCCAAATGTTGGGTCCAAGGAAAATATTTAAAAGATAGTCGCGTAATGGTTTTCACAGGAATAGATCATCCTCCACGTTCAAGTCAGTCGTATCGGGATAAAATTGATGGCGAGCATCACAAAGAAGGTGAAGGATCTTTAGATAGACTTCCAATGGACTTAGTTTCTCAAACAGTTTTTGAATATATGCATCTTTGTTGCATTGGTGTTATGGATAAAATTTTAGCTGGTTTAGTTGACGGTAAATATTCAGAAAGGGTCCACTTGAGTAAAGAATATCAGTTGATTTTAGAAATGCGATTATCACAAGTGGCGAAGTTTTGTCCGGTTGATTTTGCTCGAAAACCAGTTAAAGTAAAGAAACATTCTAAATTTAAAGCAACTGAATTTCGTCAAATTATGTTGTACTCTGGTGCTTCTATTTTTTTAGGTATTACAGAGGAAGACGCATATCTTCATTATTTACTTTTTAACGCTGCTATGCGTATTTTTATCATGCGCGACCCTTCCGAAATTTTGCTGAATGTCGCAGAAAATTTCATTAAAATTTTTGTTTTAAGTGCAGAGAAAGTTTACGGCGCCGAGTTTGTGACATATGTTACACATGGTTTGTTGCATTTAGCTGAAGATGTACGAAACTTTGGTCCTCTCGATTCGTATTCTGCTTTTCCATACGAAAATCACATGTCATTTTTCCGTAGAGTTTGTCGAAAACGTAATCATCATCTCCAACAAATCTTTAACAGGCGCCAAGAGAGTCATCGAAATATTCGTAAACTTCCAGAATCTGTCGAATTAGTAAAAGTGAAGGGAGAACATTTCTCTAGACCTCTTATTGAATTATCTACTATTCAGGACTATCGTCAATTCTCTGCTTTAGAATTTAAGTCCATGAGATTTAATCTAAAAAATAGCGATAATACCGTACTAATTAGCGAAAATAGGGTAGGAATCATTAAAAATATTCTTCAATGCAAAAATAAGAAATATTTTCTTCTGGTGCAATTGTTTGATAATGTTGAAGGTTTATACACTCTAGGTGAGTTCGATTCATCATGTGTGGGTATGTTCAAAGTTGATTCTTTATCTGATGACTTTGACTTGATTCCTTTGGAATGTATCAAATCCAAATGCTTCAGAATGCCTTATTGGTCCAATGAAGACTCGTTATTAATACCAGATAATGATAAATTCGTTGTTGCTACACTTCTTTCACACACTTCATGAAATGGAACTTTTAATACTTTTTAATTTATACATTTAATATGTTTTGAAATTGCCCTGATTTAAGGTATTATCATTTCAACGAAATTGAGAGTCTCGAAGGGGGTTGAAAGTAAATAAAAAATATTTTATTTTTAACAAAAATTTCCTTTTCCTTTCCATAGCATTTTTTAACCGGAATTTTAATTGTTTGCTAAAATACAACAATTTTCCAAAACTAATCCGAATTTTATTGATTTTAAGCCCTCTTTGAAACCATCAATGCATCGTTCATTCGTGTTACTTACGAGGAGACCACCTGAACTCTGGTCATGGATTTTTCCAAACTTTTTGTGGGGTCTCCTGGTAACGAATTATGAAACTCCCTGAGATCAGTTTAATTTCATGGTCCTTGGGGACAATTTTTTGAGGATATTTTAAATTATAAATTTGCGATTTTTTTATCTTTACATAGAAGCACGTAGACTAAAAATATGCGAAGAAACGCTTAAAATTGTTCAAACAATCTTTCAAAATTTTTTTCAGAATTTTCAAATCGTCCATCACCTATTTTCAGAGGCACAGATTTGACGTTTTTTCCATTGATTTCACAGACCCCTGAGAATAGGTGATGGGCGATTTTAAAAATTCTGAAAAAATTTAGACAAATTCTTTGAAAAAATTTTTTTGTTCTTTGGATTTTTTTGTTTACGTGCTTTCATCTCAATTTGAAAATCCAGAGATTTTTTTGTTTAATAGAAAATTCTCTAAAAAAAGGATCCTAAAGCCCATGAGATTATAACAGACAAGGAGCTTCTTTATTAGGTTGAAGGAGATCTCGCCAAAATTTTGAATAACTTCATGATCCGGACGGAGTTTGGGTGGTCTTGTAATTGTTGGTTACATAGATAAAAAATATTAAAAAACAAAACAAAAAAAGAATAATTTATGTAAATAAATTTTTTTAATTTTATTAATTTAATTACATACGAGTATGTAAATTATGATGTTTAATTTTATTGTATTTTAGCTTACGACTATGTCCAAAAGGAGCAAAGTCGCCACAGGATCACGGAGTGCTACGTCCAACATCGTGTTTTTTGAGAATGCACTCAGTGATATGTTTCAGAAGAGGAAATCAGCCAACTCTCAATCATCGAATTCTACCGATTCAACCGAAGCGGTGAAATTGCTTCCTCTGAACAAAAGTCAGCTCTCGAAACTTACCCATAAAACATCCTCACCCTCGCATCAACAACTTCAAGCATCCCGACATCAACAAAACCAACATCTTCAAAAATCTCAATCATCGAATTCTACCGATTCAACCAAAGCGGTGAAATTGCTTCCTCTGAACAAAAGTCAGCTCTCGAAACTTACCCATAAAACATCCTCACCCTCGCAACAACAACTTCAACTTCAAGCATCCCGACATCAACAAAACCAACATCTTCAAAAATCTCAATCATCACTGGCATCTTTTACTTCTGCTGCGAACTCAAAATTACCTCACAAAACTTCTTCTAATCAAATACCCAATCGTAATCTTCCTACCAATCACGCCTCTCAAACTCTTCTGAAATCCCCTTTCAATCAATCAGCCTTACATGATCTTCAAAAATCTCCAACTACTACTTCTCAACGATCATTCACACAAGGTCCTACAGCTCTTCAGAAACCTCAATCACAATCAAAACTTCCAGAAATACCTTCTACTTCTACTGACTCTAGTTCATCTGTTTCATCAACTGGAACTCAATTGCCTAAACGTAATCTTCCAGTCATTATATCCTCTGAAACTGTTTCACCACCCTTAGTCATTGAAAAATCACACCCATCAACTTCAAAGGAGTCATTTTTAACTATATTGAATCTTATACGAGATGGACAGAGGTACGTAGAAATTTTTTAAATTAATATCAAATTTTATGTAAGGTAAATATTTCAGTTGGACAGATACTTTCCCACTAATTTGCAGCCACCGTAAAATATTATTTAAATGACTAGAAATTTATACACAAATTCGACGCTATATAATCCTCGAAAATTTTTTATTTCAAGTTTTAAACAACTACAATAGCTTCTTTGTGTATTTCAAAATACGAATGTTCATTTATAATGTTTGCAGTCTTTGAAAATAAAAATTTGATATCGGGTTTTTAGTTCAGGGACGATGACGGTGCAATTGGGTGGTCGAAAAATAGAAAATTTAAATTTTTGTCTTTAAAAATGTTCAAATTTTTATAAGTGAGCAAAGTAAATATTTTTCTTACATGATCGGGCACTGGTGCATTCATCCTATCCTATCAGGATTTTTGGGTGTATTTAAAACAATATAATGAGAGTGTATGCGAAAGCTCAAAAGCTCATACTAATTAAAAGTATTGGTATTATAATTTTGTATTAAAATTTAAAAATTTTTATTTACAGGCAAATTGCTGAAGAAATTAAAGAGCTCAATAAGAAAATAGATAACATTGAAAAGTATTTTTTTTCACATATACGAAATAAGCTATCATTAACACATTACTAAAGATAATTTTTATTGTTTTTAGGAAAAGTGATGCAAATTTCGAAAGGCTTCGTAGACAGATACGTGGTAAGCTTAAGGGTAAACCTGATTTTCTGCCCCTCAAGACACTCGATGATGTCAAAAAGTTCGAATTTTGTGATGAATCGTCTTTCGATGATGTGGTAAGTTCGCTAAAAAATTGATTGTATTTCGTTGGAAATCGAATTTTCGTACTACATTAAAAACTAAAATAAATTAGTTTATTTATAAACCACATTATAAAGGTCATATTTTGAATCAAAAGTTTGTAGAAGTTTTTACTAATTTTTTAACTAAGTTTTTAACACTTTATAAAACATTATAACTTTTCGGTTACATAAATTACTTTATGACACCAACATAAACACGGCCATTAACCATTTCCTTCTTTAAACTTCAAACTCACTGAGATGTCTGGGCAGATATTAATGGTTTTTTCTATTTTTGAAAAAGAAAATCATTGAAAAAATGTTAGAACTTTTAAAGCGTTTTATAAAACTATACGCTTTTGAAAAGTTATTTAAAATTTTATAAACTTTTATTTATTTTTTTTTGTTGTTAACTGAATATCAATTTTCATATAACTACAAATTTTCAATGTTTTTTTCAGTGTGAATATTTCTCTTTCTTGGGAGGTGGACTGACTCTTCAAGAATGTACCACACGATTTTTGAGAGAAAGTTTAGACTGCAATAAAGAATTATTGAGACAACTTACTTGGATGGGGCAAGGAGCTCACAAGAATGGTCTGACAGATAGTAAAATTATTAAAGCATGTCACGGTATGAGTTATTCTCCTTAATCTTAACAACAAATTTTAAATTTCTATAACATTAACTGTAAATTTGTATTTTCATTGACAGAGGCTGCACTTGCTGCAACAAACATACCTAAATTTACGAAGTATGACTTCGATAAGTGTATGGAAAGATCTCTTCGATGTCTAAAGGAGCAACTTCGTCGAAGTAAGAACAAAAGTGCTGCTGGTACTAATTTTGAGGGACCACCACAGAAAAAATTAAGACGTCGCAGCACGCCAGATGATGGATTGGACACGACTGGAGAAAAAATCGATGATGAAACTGATCAACATGATAGACATCTATTTGACCAAGATGAAGAAAGTGAGAAAGATGATGGTGATGAGCAGCAACCATTCGTTGAAGATGTCGGAAATGGAGGTGAAAATGAAGATCATGATGGTCGATATTATAATAATGAAGTACCTGCACAACTAATGAATTATGATAGTGAAGACATGACAACTCAAAATATAGAGTATGTTAATAATGAAAGTCCTAATGGCAATAATGGGGTACCAAGTGATGAAGATTTGGACCAGCTGCTCGAGGGTTTTTAATTTGTTATTAAATAATTTAGTACAAAATACTAACTGCCTGTGTACCTGGCTTTAACAATAATTTTATAAACAAATAAAATATTTAATTTATAAAAAAATAAATCAAATTATAGATTTTCTAAAATATTTTGTATATTTATAATTTACTACCCTAATGGAAGCATTTATTCTAGCATAATGACAGCATTGGGACGTCACGCCGTGCCATTTCAATGCCAAGATAGCACATTGTTGTCATTCTGATGTCACGCTGAAACAAAATCTAATATCCATGACAACACGTTGCTGGCATTCTGGCGTCACGCTGTGCTGTCACGGCGTGACGTCATTATGTGTTCATATTTTGCGACAATTAGATATCTTTGTGCGGTCACAGAAGTCACTGCGTGACGACAATGTGCTGTCATTTTGTCGACACTGTGCTATTTGGGGTGTGTCGCAAGAAAAACGATCATTTGATGAACTCAAAAAGAATAGAAGATTATAGGCAAATATTGAAATAATTCCCAGCTTGGTAAAAATTACTCGAACGAAAAAGTACACGAGAGTTATTATTTCTAGAATTTGTCTACGTCTTCAACGAGAGTTTGGCTATTCAGGAGAAAAGTCGTACACAAAATTTTTCAATTTCTTATGCGAAACTCCAAATAATCCAAGAGATGTCTAGAAAAGTATAATTTTCATACATGAGACTCAAAAATCTCTATAATTTCGTGTACGAATTTTCGCATAAATAAACACTTCGTTTCAAACAAAGCATAGTCCGAAGTTATCTGAGAGACTTGTACAATACAAAATAACGCAAAATTCAAAATCCAATTAAGTAGAATCCCGAATTTTATCGTCAAAACCATTCTCTGAGTTACCATCAACAAAAATGCAAACTTACCTGGTTTTTTTTTTCGCAGACGCTTCCGAAAGACAACTGTCATCAAATTGACAATTAAAATCCTTATTTAACCAGCTATAAAATTTTTGTTCAAAGTGAACAAAACGTTTTTATTTTTTGGCAATGTTTGTAATTTCAACACATAATTACCGATTGCATTAGAAACTGCTTGCTCTAATCGTTCATTCGCTCTCATATCACTGCCAATATAGTTATTGTCACTTAATAGCTTGTTTGAAATGATTTCTTCAACGCGCTTATAAGACTTAACAATATTATAAAGAAGCACAATATTGCGATTTGTACATTTCTAACTCAACATGAACAATTTTTAGCACACCGTATTTGAATATTTTTATTATTGAATAGTTGTGCTCTGACTGAGAATCAAATCACAATGGATCGAAGCACTGTACTTTGTTGACGCACTATGAACTTCAGTTTTCCGTAACACGCATCCTCATATGCCCGAGTGCATGTAAACAAACAAAACAAAGAAAAAAAATGTGAGCGTAGTATGTATTGATGGCATAACTGGTGTTTTGATTTTACGCTGTATACTACCCTCACATTTTTTCTTTGCGTTCTCAGTTTGTGAACTAAGTATAGTTTTTCTTTTTCATAGTGATTTCACTTACAGTGCACATCAACTCATTGATAAGAAAATGTTTAACAATCGGTATATTGATAATTGTTTATTATGTTGGATTTACAATGTACGTAATTTTGACGCACGAATTTGGTGGTTAATTTTAGCTCTGAGTGGTACCATATCGTCAAAAGTCCATTTGTTTAATTAAATTACCAAAATGGTCGAATATGGATCTTCAAACATCATGTTCGTGTTCTACCAAAAATTTTTTGAGAAAAATGTTCCTTGTGATTTTTCTCTAAAATGCATATTTATCGAGTTATAAGCCAATGAAAATGAGAAAAACGCTAATTTCGTGATATTCGATTGCGTGTAATAACATGAAAAACAATATTTTCGATGATGTGAGCGCTTTTTATTATTCTTCGGACATCTCTATGCAAAGTCTTGTAGTTTTTTTTTCAAGATTTCTAAGGATTACCTAACGATAAATATGCATTTTAGAGAAAAATCACAAGGGA
>NW_019641610.1:0-89552 GCF_000599845.2 Trichogramma pretiosum | reverse complement strand
TGCAGTTATCGACAATTTTTCATTGTAGTAAATTGGTTTGTTTCTGGCGGTCAAAAATGTCGGCTGAGCTTTTTCTTGGTATACCATATCAGTAGAAAAGTCGCTCCAATGTAAATCCATCAAGTCAGCATCGTTTTCTTTATTCGGGCTTGAAATATTTTGCACGGAAGAAGCTTTACTGGTTGATGGTTGATAAATTAATGGTGTCGAGGAATCAGTACTGGTCGATGGTTTAGAATATTGTGCTTGACTGGTCACGCCATTGAAAATCTTTTGCCTATTGTGCATTGAATTTTCGACATAACCTTGGGCGACTTTTTCTGACATCCAACCGCCTAGCTGCCTCACTTGAGCAGAATTAGCACCTGATTCGGCAAGAAGAGACGCTCCAGTTCGTCGATAACAGTGACCAGTATATAATTTTGGATTTTTCAGTCCTAAATGCTCGGCGATCTTCGAAGGTGCTCCATAAATTGTGTTTATGCCTATAACTTGATGCGTACAGTGTCCTTTTTCGTAGCGAACAAAATAAAATATACCTCAATAAAATATAGCCTCAATGAAATATACTTTTTCACAATATCGTAAAATAACGGTCCAATGATCAGTTGGCGAAACGCAGAAATTGTAACGCTGCTATAATCATTTTTTGAAGTTTGAATCGATACCAAGTATTTGGTTTTCAAATCTTCAACGTCGTTCACTTTCAAATTGTAAATTTCATCACACCTCAGCGCACCAGAAATTCCAAATATTAAAATTACCTGGAAAATAGGGACATAATACGAAAATTTATTTAAAATATAGTCAAATTGTCAATAAATACTAATTACTTACTTTCAGAGCTAAATTATCAAGATCATCTGCTTCTTTTATAAATTTTGAAATTTCATCCCACTCTAGCACCAATGATTTTTTCGGCTTATAACCTTTTGAATTGGTTTTTAACATGGCTTTTAAATTTAAAAATCTGCTTATATCAACCTCGTCTCTGGCGTTAAGAGTTTTTTTAAGCATAGACCATATACTCCATATTGTAGGAGGTTTACACTTTTCTTTCAGGTATTTAAAATATATAATCAAATTGTTTTCATGTGAGCTGGAAAGATTCTTTTCATTGTCTGACAGCCAAGCATGATAAGATTCATACACCTGTAAGTATCGGTCTGAGGACTTTTTGGATAACGTATCACTATTAATAATTTCATGAGCTTCTTTGTCAAAATCTCGTAGCACACATTCTTCATCTGTAGATTCGTCGGATGATTCAATTGGATCGCTCATAGTGACAAGAAATTAATGATTTTTACAATTAAAAACTAGTTCATAGGTTACGTTACCGATATGTGAGACACTTTCGCACGCAGTTGTTTGAGTGGTTAAAAGTTATGTTTCTTCTAGCCTAATCGATTGGCGAAACAAAGCACTTTCGCCGAACGGATAGAGCAAAAGTTTTATTTCAATCTTTTGCATCAATACTTATAGTAAAGTATTTTAATTTTAGCTCAAATTGGTTCGCTCTTTGAGACTTGTATAGTATACCAATTGAGCTACAGTGTTTATTTTTTGAATAACTGTTTAAAAACTTGAAAAAGACAAAGTAACAATGCTGTTAAGTCAGTTGGAATTGACTGTTTTAAGCCTGATACCTTGATAGGCTATTATATGGTACTCGTTATCGTTAAATAATATTCAAATCTTAAGCATGCGTAAAAGTATTGTTTAAGGGCCCATTGGATCAAACTAACTATATGGGGGATCATCATCATGTACTAGGAGATCACAAAAAAATTTTCAGGGCATTCGGTGACCCGGACTTGGAGAGCTCTCCTTGTAAGTTCGATTTTCAATTCAGCGAGAAGCTGAACGATAGCCACTGGGCATAAGGTAATTATAAGTTAATGGGCATCTACCTTGATAACCAATCAGTAAGCTACCGATTACATACCCTTCGCTGCACGCAGTTATGCTGAAGCAGGGCAGTAATAAATCAATGAAAAATTTACATTGATTTATAGGTAAGCTCATCTGTACGGACCATTAACGGCATAAATGAAGCGTTGCAGGACGTTAATGTTTTATGTGCCCACGATACCCGAGTCCACCTCGAGAAATCGGTCATCGTCCAATCAGGTTGCCCTACATCGTGTGAACCATCGCCGATGCGAGAGATCAAACGCCTGTGCTACCTCGAAATTATTCGGTAGAAGCCGTTTGATATCGCCTACGTCACATGGTCACCTGTGAAGTGTGTGAGTGATTTGTGAGTAAACCCCAATCTTAGCCGCCACTCCGTTTTTTCGCGCAGACGTGTACGTGCTACGTAACGAGTCACCGGAGCGACCTGTTCCTAGACCTGCAGAGGCGACGAGTCCCACAGCGACCGGAGAGAGAGAGAGAGAGAGAAAGAGATCGTCCAAACACGCGCGTTACAGCAAAAAGAAAATGCAAGAATCTTTATTTCATTAATTACGCGCATCATTCATCAATTCGACGCGTCCGGTATCGCCTCCGAGAGTGACGTACGCCGCATGTATAACCTACACGTGCCTTACAAGCACGAAGCACGTGGTAGTAAGCACGCCGGGTAAAATACAAACGATACACGCCGGGCTGGGCTTAACCTCAAAGCACTCATATTGGCACGTGCTCGCGAGTGAGCCCACCCCCTTCCTTCTCTCCGCCACAGGTACGCCTACCCATACGACGCGACGCGGTAAGCAGGCGCTCCATATTGACGCACTATATGAGCGCACGCCTATACGGGAGTGTCCGTGTCGTTCATTGGGCAAAGGTAATCCAGAAGCACGGAAATCGCCAAGTGCCGTCGTACAATACCACTACGTTGGTTATGCGACGGCGAGGGGAACAGCGACGAGTAGCAGATTAATCAGTTGTTGAATAGGATAATAAAATTAGTATTTGATCGATTAATAAAAAAGTACATTCCCATACTCGAAATATCACGACTCCAGGTGTTTCACGAACTCACTCATACAATAACATTCATAAAGAAAATAAGTGAATAGGTGCGCATCTCGCAGCGCGCGTCTTAGGGACACGGCCGTAGAAAGCTCGGTCATATAACTTCGCGAGTATTTGCCATTGCGCCGCATTGGCTGTTTCATGCCGACTGCCGCTCATGTCCACGTTAAAGCGGATTGTTTGGTCGCGGTACTCTGACGCTCTTAACGACAGAGAAAAATTCGCCACTGTAAGACCCCTTCAGAGTCATTTCGTTAATACGACGACCTTGCCACGGCCCGCGGCACATTGGGGCGAAAGGCTGCCTCTACATAACTTGGATTGAGTGCGACTTCGATTAGAGTGGTTCCGCAACAGTGACCGATGCGACCACAGTGCGCATATAGAGTACCAACCTCGATATGAGAAATCTTGGTTATAATAAATAATTTTTAGATGTCTATTCTATCTACGAGGTTGGTACTCTATATGCGCACTGTGGTCGCATCGGTCGGTGTTGCGGGACGATCCAATCGAAGTCGCATTCAATCCAAGTTATGTAGAGGCAGACAAATAGTAAAAAAACGCACTAAATTCTTGCGTATTGCGTAGTTGATCGGAAAAAAAATGAAAATATTTTGTTGTTTAGAAAGGTATCAAAAAACGAAAACCACTGAATTTTTTTATTTACCTATCAACAAATTAAGTTTGTGGCAAATCAAAGTTAATGAAAAATACAACAAATAGAGCTTTAATTGCTCAATTTGCCTATTATTGAATTAAGATACCTCTTTTCATTGAACGTAACATTATAGTCGCAATATGTTCTAAAAAAAGCTTAGAAACGTTTTTCAAATAAAATCATTTAAATTAATCAATTATATCTATTTACTAACAACAAATATGAATACATAAAAAGCAATGGAAAAATTAACAATGGAAGTAGTCATTCCAATAATAATTACATGTTTATGGTTTCTTTTTGGCAAAAATATATTTTTCAAACATTTTGATCAACAAAAAAATTGTTTAAACAATTGTTAAAAAAAACAAAAGAAAAAACAATTTTTCCCACAAATATTTTCTTTTATATTATATATCATTTTTATTCGCGTAAGTAATTTCGTATGTTACATAAAATTATTGTTGTAACTTATACAAATTGTTGTTGCAATATTATAAATATTGTTGTTCACTCACTATTGTTGAGCACTGTCACTGCTATCTTATCTTACTTTTTTATTGTCGTTGACCATGATGTCCAAGAGCAAAACCTGTCCGTTTGATTTTTTATGCAACTTATACGCACTAACTTTTAACTTCACTATTGTTGAGCACTGTCACTGCCATCTTACTTTTTTATTGTCGTTCAGTCGCTCACTTACGATGTTTGGATATTCGCAAATAACTTGCGCGCGTATTCACACGGTTTCACGACAGTTCGTCGGCGGTCACTGCAGTATGTCGTGCTGTTAATGCCTATAGGTATAGACGAGCGATCGACAATAGCACGAGTTTCGAGCCGCTGACTTGTACATATAAGTTTACAGGTCTATGTACTACTATGTAAGCGGTGACTCCATAGGTATGCTGCTACGAGCGAAGATCGTAAAACTTACTTGAAATTTTTAAACAGCACAAACGCGCGTATTTTTGCGTCATACAGTCGCGCTGTTGCCAATCGAAGCAACTTCATCAGCGATACTCAGCGTGTACATCTGTAGACCATCACGCCTGCAGTAGAGTGGCAATTTTGTCCAAAAGCGTGTTCAGTTCTTCCCGCCTTTCTGTAACGGACTATAGAAACAACCAAGCGCTCTCTTAATCATTCTTGAGAAACCGAGTCGATAGGACATCAGCATAATATACACTGAATGTAAGTAACAATTATCAAACTTTGAATTTTATTCTCTCTCTTTTTCTCTCTCTCTGGGTAAGCGACTACACACACGTTTTTGCGGTGCTCCGTATTTCTGTGCATTTTACTGCCGTCATTTGCCTTCGGGCGGTTTTTCTTCCAGTTAACTCTTGCACGCTCCTCATTGCAAGGCTGTGGCCGAAAGCTTGAAGCTTCTCCGCCCTTGCAAACTGAAAAATCAAGGAAAATCTGGAAGAAAAATTTCAATGGAGGTTATTCGTTTTTGGCCATTTTTGCTGTTGCTGACATCGTCATCGTCGTTTCGGCGCCGATCCAGCCTGCGCGGAGATCACGGCCCGTCGTAGTGGGGGAAATTTCTCTGGGCATCTATCTCTTCGACGTCGCAGACCGCTCAATCTGATCAAATTTTCGCGCACAGGCCAGTGTCACCTCACACCTGTCGAATCGACTCGTCTGACACAAGAGGACCCGATCTAGGGTATCTGCGCAAGTGATCGCGCATTGTTTACGTGTGTGAGATGAGTGCTGGTGCTGGGCACCTGTGTATTGAGTGTAGAGGTGAACTCGGAAAAAAAGGAAAAGTTCAGTGCTCTCTCTGTTCTAAGTGTGCTCACAAAAGCTGTCTGCCGTCTCCCACTCCAAACCCCTATACATGTACTGCTTGCTCATCTTCTGCATCGCGTGACTCTTCTGCTCTGAAAATCGTTAAGCCCCGCTGTAGTCTGATTGCTGGAGTGTTATCATCGGTCAAGCGTACATCATCTGTAAAGCGCTCGCGGTCATCTCCACCGTCAGTGTCATCTGGGAAAGTCGTAAAAATGTCGCGTAAGAATTCAAAACCTGCTCCGCCTGGTGATGATACAGTTCCGCCAGCGTGGTTCAGAGCCTATGAGAGTCGCCTCAATGACCGTTTTGATACGGTGGAAAATTGCATGAACTCGTTGGACGCGCGCTTCGGCGCTCTTGACACTCGCTGTAAGGAAATTTCGAGGCGGCAAGCAGAGTAGGGAAGTCTAATTGCAGAGAACTCTCGCGAGATCAGGGAGCTTGACCAGCGCATTTCGAGTGAAGTCGCTGACATGCGAGAGCATCTGACGGACAGCGCAAATGAGATTTCTGCACTCCGTGGTGATCTGAATGCTGCTACTGCTGCTGCTGCTTCTCGGCCTGTTTCGGCTTCGCACCTCGATCTGCTGTCTTCTGCAGATACCTGCGAGGTGCGCATAGCGGGTATCCCGTCCTCAGTTGAAACGGACAGCGTTGCGGCTGCCGTGTCGGTCCTTAAAGCTCTTCTGCTTGATCGCCTCGCTTCACTCATCTTAAAAGTACGCCTGTGGGCTCCAAAGAGTCAAGCCTCAGTTGACCCTGGTTCAGCGTCTGCATCTTCGAGCAGCGCTAGGCGAACCATGGTCGTGTGCCTTGCTTCAGCTGGAGCTCGTGACATGCTGTTGGCAGCGGCCCCACGCCTGAGACTGCTTACAATAAGCTCAATTTTTGGTATCGTCCATGATGGTCCGGACAGGCTGCATATGTCGGCTATTCTCCCTGGTCCACTTTACGGCCTGTATAAGAAATGCCAGGCAGCTGGTCGCACGCTACGGTATCCACCACCAGTCGTCCGAGGCCTACGCATTTTCATGCGTCAAGCTCATAAATCTCCTTTGATCCCAATTACCTGTGAGGCAGATCTGGCTAAATTGAAGCCAAATTCGTCCTGAAATAATACTGGCTCGTCGTTGAACTCAGATGCGCGCTCTCTATCAAGACCACTTACCATAGGCTCAATAAATATAAAAAGACTTCCTACAAATTTTTCTCTGTTAGAACCCATAGTAAATAAAAATGATTTTCACCTAATTGCAATAACTGAGACTTTTTTAAAACCTGATCTAAATTCAAATTTGTTCCACATTCCAAACTTCAATTTCCATAGACATGATCGTTTACGTCGTGAGGGTGGTAGCCTTGGTTTGTATGCTCGTACTGATCTTCGTGTTTCACTTTTATTATCGTCAAATCCAGTATACTCAAATGTCCCAGAATACGCTGTATATGAGATATCACAGCATAATTTCAAGTTGCTGTTTGCCGTCGTATATAGGCGTGCAACTGCGTCCTATCTGCATGCGTTTTTCACGTCGATTTCAGAATACTTACCTCTATCATTGTTGGTGACTTTAACATCGACATGTCCAGTGATAATCGACATGCTCGTTACTTGTTGGGAGTGCTGGAGACATATAATCTTCACTTGGCGAGTGTGTTGCCAACTCATCATGTGATATATGCCGACGGATCTTCTCATGAATCGTGTTTGGACTTAGTTATTGCAAGTGACCCTAATCTTATACTCGACTATCAAATTTCTGAGGCTCCTTTTGCTGCTGGTCACCATTTCATCAAATTAAACTACCAAATTACTATGCCACGTAAGGCCCCAGTTACTCGTGAAATACGTAAGATCTCTCGCATCGATAGTGACGCTTTTAACACTCTCTTGGCGGATTTACTGAGTGCTGAGTTCAATCGATCGAGCCAGATCTCTGACTCTTCTCTTCAGCTTTCACTGTCTCGCATTAGTGAAAGTCGAGGGTAAGGTTGCCCAAACAACTTTGCTTCAGCTATCACGAGAAGCCTTAATGCAGCTCTGGATGGCTCCACTGACTCGTGTTGTTTTTAAGGAGCGGTCCAAGCCATGGGTTACGCTGGAGATACGCAACCTTATGCGTGCAAGGGATCGTGAGTTTAGAACCTATAAGCGGCGTCGCACTGTGGAGGCACATAACGTCTTTAAGAGGTTTAGACGTGACCTCAAAAATAAGCTTGACAGTGCTAAGAGCGGCTACATACAGTCTCGTATCGCATAGGCGACCTCACTCGGTGAAAACTGGCGGATTCTCAAAGGTCTAGGTCTGTCATCTCGTGGTAATCCATCACCTCTTTTGCATTTTTCACCAGAGGTCCTATGTACGCACTATGCAAGTGTGTCGTCAGGGACGCCGCCTATTCTCTCGGAGGAGATAGATAGAGTCTGTAGCGAGCCGCTTCTTGCCTCCACTGCTATTTTCTCGCTTTGTCCAGTGACGCTTGAGGAAGTTACTCGAGCTTTGAGGAGATGTACGTCTTCAGGCTGTGACGTGCTGACGGATTATCGTCGTCAGTGATACGCCTTGCGTCTCCTGCTCTCTGCACATACTTGATGCAACTGGTAAATGCATCTTTCGCCTCTGGTGTTTTTCCCTCTGCCTGGAAGCTTGCGAAAATTATTGCTTTGTCGAAATCGTCCTCCCCTGTCTCGCCGTCTCATAGACAAGAGAATGATTACCTTGCTCGTTTCATTTGATTTTTCGAAGGCATTTGATGCGTTGAACCGCCGTCTGTTGATCCGTAAGCTACGTGAGATGGGCTGTGACAGTACAACGGTTCGCTGGTTTGCCAGCTATCTATCCGATCGGTCTATTGCAGTGCAGAGAGAGGATGGCTCATTGACGCGTGATAGCCGGATCACTTCTGGTGTACTGTGACGAGAATCCGGACAGGATCTCGTCTCTCTCTCCCCCAAAGCCAATACCATCATAATTTGTACTCGTACATGAGTTCATTGTTTCAGGTGCAGCATCGCGACCACGGCAAACTACAGAAGAGAGAGAGATTTAGAATCACGTGCGCGTCGGAGACTGCGCGAAACGGGAGCGCATCGTGAGAATTGACAAAAGAAGCAGCAAGCTACGCAATCGGCAGTACAGCTTGGGCCAGCTTGTAAGCAAGTCGCGCTTGCACGGAAAATTAAAGAGATTTTGAATTAACGAACCGTAGCCCGCTGTAGTCGCGTCGCGTCGTATCGCGCTGCGTAAACCGAGCGAGTGTGTGTGTGCGCCCTGCAATCCAGCGTCGTGGATGGGCCGCGGAATCGCAACCGGAGCAACCGCATGTAAGTGCCAGTTTCGCATCCACCTCTCTCTCTCTCTCTTTGCATTGCCCCTCTCTCTCTCTCTCCCTCTCTGTCTCTTTGGGTACGTAGCCACACACATCTCACGCTTGCTCCTCTTTAAGGCTATTTTTCTGCTGCTTTCTGCCCTTGTGGCGCTTTTGTTTTGCAGGTCTTGCACGCTCAATATTGCAAGGTTCCGGATGCATCAGGTGTTTTGTTGTATCTTTGACCCTGCAATTAGAATTATTATCATTTCTCCATCGAGTTCGACTTTGAAGGTTAGTTTTCTGAATCACTGAAAATCTGAGGAAGTCTTGAACGCGCAGTCGCAAGATTTCTACAAGTGTCCAGTGCCTCTTAAGTGTCGTGTTTACGTTTCGTGTCGTCTTCTGCTGGTGTTTGGAATCTAAGCCTATCACTCTTTCATCATGTCTCAGTCGGACACGTCGTGCCCTGCAACTTTTCAAGGCGAAACCGAGCACATTATCAAATATGTCGATATGGTAAACCAAAAATTGGTCGATAAAATGTATGGAATTATGGATCGCCTTATGGATAAGGTTGAACGCTTGTGTGCGTCGGTTAAAGATCTCGACCGTCGTGTTTCGGAACAGGAAGTCAAGTCATCTATTCTTTCTGAATCGCCAATAAAAAAGGATCTTGAAAATTTGAAAGTCGCCATGGCAGAGTGCTCTGAATTTATAGGCAAAATTCCTGGATTTATTGCACCTTGTTCACTGCAGACTGACCAGTGCGAGATGCTATTGTCTGGCGTGCCATCTGGCCTAGAGCTCTCCGACGACAAGGTCCTTGAAAAGACTTTTTCAACTATGGGTTTAAAACATCACCAGCGATTCATAACTGGGACTCGAAGCTGGAAACCAAGGAACCCACGCTCTGTCAAGGAACGCACTCGTGCCATCGTTTTCCAGTGCTCTTCATCGATTGTGCGCGATGGCCTTGTTGCTCAATCACATAGGCTGGCAAGAATAAGAAATAAGGATCTGTTTGATACTGGCGGTGAATCCCATCTTTCTCTGAGTCCTTTATGGCCCAAAAATGTATATCATCTGCTTCGTGAAGCCAAATCGCTATCTCGTCATCACCAGTATCCCAGCCCAATCGTCCGAAATTTGACTGTCTTCATGCGTATAACACCTCAGTCGGAGCTCATACCAATACTCACTAAAGAAGATCTAAATGCAGTGGCTTTGAAATCATGATTTTATTCACGTACCCAGCTGAGCTGAGCTGTCTTTTTCATGTATTTTTCTGCCTTCAATTATTCTCTAATATGTAATATTTCTCAATACTTGAAATTTGCTATCATTCGATCTCAAGCTTTCTATTGTTAATTTTGCTTGTAAATATTGTTACTGATCGATATGTAAATATTACCACCATTGCTCTGCAATTGACTGTATTATACTTTTGTATATTTGTTCTTATGGGCCACATGGGGTTCTACCCCACGGTCCGTTTCAAAATAAAACTCAAAACTCAAAACTCATTGCGACTCGCGTTCGCTGGTTTAAGCGAACACTCGCGCGTGCCGTGGTACTGCACCTCGTTGCCGTCCCGAGCACGGCTGTACTCCACCCTTATTATCAATAATAATTTATCTTATTTATTACTATTAATTCACCCATCTCACTTTTGTTCGCCTTTCGCCTCTTATTTCTCTTTCTTTAGGTAACTCGGACCCGGTCGCTTGTAGCGATAGGTTAGGTGGGGAAGAATAAATAAAAGAAAGAAACTTGAGCTACTAAATAAATATCAAGTATGATTATTAATTAAATTATAATTGTATGGTATAAATTGAAGGGCGCCACTGCATGAGACGGCATGCAGACCGTCGTGATACTTTTCTCGTATTCGTTTCCGCGCGTTCGCGTCGACCGGCTCGGCTCGTCGGCGAGATGTGATCTCCCGGGTGCGAGTAAAGAACGTACGCGACGGACGCGGCGACTCGACGGTGAAATTACGGCTTAAAAACTACCTTTCGCAAAGATCTTCGGCACGTCGCTGGGTCGTCGTCGTCGTCTCGTCTCTGCGTCGTGATGATGGCCGCTGATGGTGTCGATGATTAATGACACAAAACTTCACTTGGACTCGTCAGTCCAAGTGGATGGTTTGTAACTCGTCGAGCACACACACACACACAATATATTTACAAAACGTTGCCTTTTTCTTTCGAGGATGAATTTCGAGTCCTTCGTCTCGCTTCTCGTGGCACGAGAGATTCTGCGATCTTTTTCGCTGCTCGATAGATCGCAGCGTCGCGCGCGCCTCTCTTGGCGCTGCGTATCGTGATTCGGAGGCACGTGTCGTTGCCTGCTCGTCACGTCGTGTGTGTACGCGCGTGTGAGTGTGCGTGTATCCTGCGTGTGCTCGACGCATGTGTGTGTGTGCGTCGCTTCGCCTCGTTGTCGTCTTGTCTCTGCTGCGTATGTGCGTGTCCATTCTATAATCTATTGTATACGCCCGAATGTCGGCTCACGGGCCTCGTAAGTCGCCACTTGTAGCCAGTACATTAGATGTACTGCTACACGCTAGCGCGACCAACGCAATTATTATTTACCCTTTTCCCCTGTAACCTGCACCGTTACAGTACCTCAAGGCAGCGTTCTTGGTCCCTACTCTTTACTCTTTTTATAAATGATCTGCCCCAGGTACTGAAAAGGTCTCGCTGACGATACACAAATCTATGCACACGCTAGGCCTAAGAGTATAAATCACCTCATTGATGCCGTCAATGCGGATGCAAATGCAGTGGCAGACTGGGCGGCACGTAACAATTTGAGGCTAAATCCAACCAAAACGACTGCAATTTTTCTTGGTAGTCTGTCGTACACGTCACGAATAGCTTTTGAGACGATTCGGAGAGTCTCTGTTAATGGTTTTCCCGTTGAATACTCGACTTCTATAAAGAGTCTCGGCGTTGCAATACACCCCTGCTTGCGTTGGGATGCTCAGGTTAACTCAATTGTCTCAAGATTTCACTTTGCTCTGCGATCTCTGCGTTTTCACCGTCGTTCTTTGTCATTTGCAGCAAGAGTCCGACTTTGTGTCTCTTTTGTACTGCCTCAGCTTGATTATGCTGCTGCCGTCTACAACGCACTGACTGTCTCTCAGAACCTGAAACTTCAACGTCTGCAGAATGCATGTGTTCGTTTTGTATTTGGCTTTATCGAATGGCGAGAGCATGTAACGTCATATCGACTTGCGCTTGGTTGGCTATCTGTGAGGCGTCGTAGGGAGTATCTCATCGCAATACTTGCGATAAATATAATCTGAAATCGTTCACCTGCCAGTCTTGCAGATCGTTTTGTGCGGGCATCCTCTCGGCCAAACCTTCGTCGTTCTGCTCAACGTCTGACGCCGCCTTTGTGCTACTCAGCACCTAGGACAACCTCGCTGAACAACTCGTTCTTTATCACTGCGTCCAGGATACTGAATTCACTGCCTTTTGGTATCGACTTTGTAAACGTCACCGTTGACCATAGCGCCTCGCTTTTCAACCATTTTCTGACACTGGACAAAGCGGACTGGTCGGATCGCTGTCAGGCAGAAAACCTTACTCCGATCCCTCCTGCCTTGGAAGGAAAACTGATTCTTACAACAGAGAGAGCCTGAGCTTGTTCAGTCTTTTTGCACTTAATGCACAAGTTTTCTCCAATAATCTAAATTTGGTCTAAATTTGTTTTTCTATTGATAATGTTCTTTTTTTATTGTATAGCTGTAAACAATTGTAAATATATGTATTGCAAGTTTACTCTCTTTTTTGCTTGACCTCGCAGTGAGTCGCGAAGTAGGTTTTACCTACTATTGTATTTATTTTATGAAATTGTTTCTGCACGTACCGCGGCGAGGTATGTTATGTGAATTGGGGGATGGGTACGTGTACATTGATGCACTGATTTTGATTTAAATTTTACTATAATTTATTAATTATTTTGATTTGTTAAATGAAAATAAACTATTTTGCTGTCCGTCGCGACCCGGAGTCGCGCACCCTTGAAATGGCTCGAGTATCCTGCGGCTACCTACGCACTATCGTCGGTGCGTAGTACACTTCACGATGTTTACGCAGATATCCGCGCTGCTGGGCCCCTAGATAAATGAAAGAACGCGGCTGTGGGCGCGTTTATGATGTTGCAACGGGTTGGCAGAGGGGAGGTTAATCTCGCGTTTATACTATGTCCCACACACGGGGCTCTTTGAATCGTTCGTAAGGCGGCACTTTTCACAAGCCGCGAGAAAAACGGACGGAGTATAACATTAAAGGGTACACTGGCATTTATGTGAGTGTCGCTCCGTGGTGTTCCTCTCCGTTCTCCAGATGTCCCTCTTGGTGACGCACGCCCGCTCTCGAAGATTTGCCACTGGTTCCCGTATCTGGTGCTGTAAGGGCTGGCGATTAGGGCGAGATTAGGTTGCGTATGAGACTCGTCGGCTCGCGCTAGCACCACACTCCCACGGTCGATCGGGATCACGATCGGCGCGCGTGGATTACCGCGGCCGGTCGTGGTTACGATCGGCACACGCGGACTTGGTAATTCCCGGTCAATTTGATCGTTCGGCCTTGCACGGGGTCTCGGAAGACCGATATGCGTACCCAACGTGCTGTACGAGCGTTGGGACTTGCCCGATCTATGACCAGTTTGGTCACCGCTGCCAATGAGTCAATGAAATCATTCACTGAGCTCAGCTACTGGTCTGCTCTTACCGTCCGGTACGAGTCAAGGCTCTGTAGTGGCTGCGTGTGGCAAACTGTTGCGGGTTATAATCCCATGAAAAAAAGGTTAAAATTTACCTCCAGTGTCTCAGGTAGAGTCCTCGTATCAGGTTACTGCTCAGAGGCTTGGACTGAATAATAATGAATCCTCGGCTTCTGCGCAGCCCGTATTTATACGCGCGCGCGATCTCCCCTCTCTCGGTGCCTCAGCGTTGTGGTGGGTCCTCTCAGCACACGGGCGCACGACGCACGTGCTTGCGAGGGAGACGGGTGATGCCCCCACGCGAAGCCTATTTGCGTACGTTGCCGCGGTCGGAGGGGCACATGGCACCGACGCGAGGGCTTGCCCCTCGCTCGCGTCCGCCAGCACTCTGCCATACGGATCGTCGCTAAACGCGCCAACTGCCTCGCAGTATTGCAACGTTTGCTTGGCTCTCTAGCGCGTGTGGGTGAGTGAATGATCACGATACGAGTACTCAACGAGCGAGTGAGAGGGTTAAACTCACACGACGCGCGTGCGTAGATGAGAGACACGGCTTTAAATGCTTCGCGGGCAAGTTTCACGTGCAATCTTCCATGAGCAAGAATAATAATATAATATTAACGCAAGATGCTACTGCATAGACTTGAATTGATTTAATAGACTTATCGCCGTTGCTAGAATTCGAGCCACGATAGGTCTATGATTCGACCTCTGACGCGCCTGAAATGAGTATAAGAATTGATAGGTGCGTGCAGAAATAAGTTCGGGTTTTTAGGATATATTTGTGCTATAAAATTGTTATGATTTTATTTAATATCAGATATTAAAATTAAGTAAGTTCTTTTTATTTAATGAGAACGTGAATTCAAAGTTAACTCTCGAGAATATCAATTATACAAAGAATCAAAATTAACAGTTGGAAATATTAATTGAAATATTAATTAAAAGAACAAACGTTTTTTAACTTTTACAGAAAAATGGCACCACGTAAAAGCATGGATGCTCGTCACGAAGCCGCCGCTTCCGCCGTGCAACTACAACAGGCCCGAGTTACAGCAGCAGCTGAAGCAGCTCGTCGACGAGAAGAAGCTGCAGCAGCAGCTGCTCGACGACAAGGAGAGGCGACTGCACTAGCTGCTCGTCAACGAGAAGAAGCTACAGTGGAAGCTGACCGACGACAAGAAGAGGCGGCTGCACTAGCTACTCGCCAAAGAGATGAGGCTGCAGCAGAAGCTGACCGACGACAGGTAGAGGCTGCACTAACTGCTCGTCAACGAGAACAGGCTGCGGAACCAAATGAGGACAAGTCCGTTGCAGAATTGTTGCGAATGGTTTTACTAAAGATGGACCAGCCTTTGCAACAAGCTGCACCGCCAGCCATCACCCCCATGCCTTTGGCCGCCCCGGTCCCTGCCGCATGGCCTGCACCAGCTGCACCGGTGACTTGGTCTACACCGGCTGCCTTTGCCCATTCTGCTTTGTCGGCTCCAGCTCCTCCAGTCCCTGCGCCTTGGGCCGCAACCGCATCAGGAACTCATGCACCCGCAGTTCCTTCTGCATGGGATTCTGTGGTTTGGCCGGTCACGACATCGGCTGCAGCGCACGTTGAATGGATTGAACCCGGGGTCTGGTATGAGCCATATCAACATGGCAACTACCGCGGAACATACCGCGGAGCATTTCACCGTGGTTTTCGCGGCTCATACCGCGAATCAAGAGGCTACAGAGGCAGTGGTTATCGCGGCCGTAATTATTATTATTATAATTAATGTCATGTATGACCATGTTTTTCCAACAATTTTTCAATAAAAAATAAAATATGTCATGTATGACCATGTTTTTCTAACACTTTTTCAATAAAAAATCAATAGAATTATATTTAGGATATTATAATTTTTCTTTTCAACCTTTTCTCCCGAATTAAAAAAAATATATCGACTAATTTTTATGAAACGAGATACTTTCGGCACCTGCAGACAGACCATTTTAACTTTTGTTTCAAAGAGCCGAGTTTATTTATTCGCATAAATTAATTTTTATGATTCAAAATCAGATTTTTATGATTAAATCTTTCAAACTTATACGTCAAGTGAATGCTAAGCAAAATTTTATCCGTACCTTCCGCAGTAGTAAAAAAAAAAAAAAGAATCAGCTGTATAAGAACAGCTGCGAGATGTGAAACTTCTTTACAAACTAGAACCAAATTCAAGTAAATTAAATGCAATCTAAAAATTAAAGTAAAATTCAAGTAATGAAGCAAATTCATTGAAAGTAATAAAAAAAAAAGAAACAGATTCATAAGAACTGCATGATGTGAAACTGAAGTTAAACTTGAAGTTAAAAAGTTTTAGCAAATAATCCAAACAAAATTTTTTAATTTAAATTTAAATTTTCCAATAAACTGGGATTTTTAGCTTCCTTTTTGTTTGGCCCACGTAGCTTTTGGCGCAATTCATGCATTTCAAATGGTATACCACTCCTGTTTTTTCGAGCTTATCGATCTTGTCTTTTCCTAGTGTGATGAGCGAAGTGAGTGATTCGCTTTTAGTCGGAATGACCTTGATGTTGTATTTTCTAAGCATGTTGGCACATTTGTCGTAGAAGTGGTCGATGTGTGGTAATTTTAAAATTGCCTTGCATGTCGGATTGGGTCCGATTGTGTGTGAGTCAGGTTTGAAATGCTTGAGGGTCCACATTCTTTTGAAAACATGTCGATTGACGAAGGCTGATGGATAATCGTTGTCTCTCAAGAGGTTTCGCACTTTCTCGATGTTCTTGGCGTGAAACTGCTGATCTGATAGTTTCGTTGCTCTGTCAACTAAGTTGTAAATGATGTTAATTTTTTGTTGAGTAGAGTGTCGTGAGTGGTATGAGAGTAGTCGCGTGGTGTTTGATGGTTTTTGGTACCAATCTAAAAGCAGCCTGCCGTTGTCGTTTATCAAGGACATGTCAAGGAAGTTGAGCTTTTTATCTTGTTCGACTTCGTGTGTAAACTTCAATTTTTCATTGTAAGAGTTGAATACGTTCACCGTCAGTTCGATGTCCTTTTTGTTGATGCATAAGATGGTGTCATCGACGTATCTGTAGTAAAACAGTGGTGTGCATCCGTGCTGTTTCAGTACGCTCAAAAAGTGCTTCTCTAAATCCTCCATCACTAAGTTTACAGCTAATGAGGAGATGCAGCTTCCCATCGGGATCCCGTAAGTTTGTCGGTAAAATACGTTATTGAATTTAAAATAGGTGTTGTTAAATAAGAAAGTCATTACTTCACGGATCTTGTCAAACGATAAGCGGGACTTGGAGAGGTCAGAGTAGCGTCTGTCTAGGCTTTCAAGTACAAGGTTTAGTGGCACGTTCGTGAATAACGATACGACGTCTAGTGAGACGAGCACATAATCTGTTGGTATTGAGATGTTGGCGATTTTACTCTTGAAGTCAAAGCTGTTGTCGACGTGTGAAGCTGGTGGTTTGACGACAGGTGACGGTTCTTCGTAAAAAATCTTAGCGAGCACATACGTTGGACTACCCACCAAAGATATAATAGGACGTAGCGGCACGTCCTTCTTATGAATCTTCGGTAAGCCGTATGCCCTCGCTAAAGATGTGTCACTTAGTGATAGCTGGAAAACACTAAGGTTTCTGTCACACTCTTCGTTGACTTCTTTCAAGAGTAATTTCGTCCTCGTTTGTAAACTCTCAAATGGGTCGCGGTCGATTTTTTCATAGGTCTCATCGTCGTTCAAGAGTGTCGTCATTTTTTCTATATAATCGTCTACCTGCATGCAAACCGTGGCGTTGCTTTTGTCGGCTTTCGTAAAAAATAAATGTTTGTTGTTTTTGAGAAAGGATCGTGCTTGTTGCATTTTTATGTGTGTCTCGTAGTCAAATCTGTTAAGATGATTCTTATTACTAGCTGTGCGCTTGAAGTTTTCCAGAACCGTGCAGCGTATGTCGTTCGCCACATTTTTTTCATCTTCTTTTAACTTCAACGCGCTGATACAGGACTCGAGGTTTTTGACGGTTTCAAGAGGTTTCGCACTTTTTCGATGTTCTTGGCGTGAAACTGCTGATCTGATAGTTTCGTTGCTCTGTCACGCGGTCCGAAATTCAACGTACCATCACAATGGTGTACGAGAAACGCCGTTGAAACCGTCAAAAACCTCGAGTCCTGTATCAGCGCGTTGAAGTTAAAAGAAGATGAAAAAAAGTTCTTTGATATCATTGAAGAAGACTATCGTTAAAGGTCAGAAAAAAGCAGCTGGTAATTCATTGGTTTCATTCAAAAAGACATTATGTAAGGGTCGCAAAAAAGGGACTGATAAAACCGTCATCGGAAGTATTAAAAGGAAATTTGTTGGCAAGCCTTATGCAGAACTCGATCCAAAACTTCAGGCTTTATTTTTGTTAAAAATGCTAGTCTTGAAAGAATTATTAGAAACGAAAATTGGTGAAGATTTAATCACTGAAGCAGAGATTAATTTCAACGATTTACGGTGTTCGCTCTTCGATTCTGCAATAGATGTGTCAGTTTTGGAGCGATATATTAGTTGTACAGCATATAAACGTCTATGCGTTGAAAATCATGCTAAAAGTGAAGATCAAGTTCTTTGGTTGTGCGGTAGTGCAATTTAAAATTACACGGTAAATCAATATTTTGCAACCAATGTGTTATCTGGTATCATAATTCCTGCCAGGGTGTAACTAATAAAGAATTAGAAAAATATGAGAATACACATTTAATGTTTTTCTGTAATAAATGTAAGAATATTGAATAATCTGTAATATTTTATGTTCTAAACAGAGTTTTATGTAGTAATAAGCTAAACTTGTTTCAATTTTTTTTCGTTTGGAAAAAAACCATACATTTGTAAAGTTTCTTTCCCCCCTCATAAAGAGCTTTATTGTTTGCTATTTTTGCATACACCTAACTATATTATTTATGAATTCCAATGTTGTTCTGTGTAATTTCATGTTTCAATAATAATGTATAATAGTTTTAATTCATATAATAGAAAAGTAATCTTTCAAAAATTTTTAATACAATTTCAACTATTTCCCATATAAATTATTTAGTGTAAAGCGAAGGGGCATTTAAAATGAAATTTTTTGTTGCGAAACAATGTGTATTAAGAACAACATTAGAATTTTGTTACTTGGCTATTCGAACCTATGAACTTCTATGTTCAATAGTAAGTATATTATAAGGGAATTCATAGAAAGACATACTTGCAATTAGTATTCGTTTTTTCTTCATAATCTATGATAGAGTACTATGAATGTACAATACTTCGCTTCTCACCTCAGCTAAATACCATATTCAATCGTTGGAAAATCAACGAAATCGAAAAATGCCGACAACAATTTTAAATGGATTTTGTTTTATTGTACCAAGTTCGTTTAATCTTAAATTTTAGAAAATAATTAAATTACAACTCGTATTTTAAAATCGCCGGGTGTCTGGTTTCGTTAACCAACAAACATCAATACATAACTCTGAAGTTGGCTCTGGGTATCGCTAGTGACAAGCTGGCCTTCATTCGTTCCCACTGACAGGTTAGGAAATCTATCAAATAATATCTTAAATAATTAAACTATAGTTGCTTGGTAAACACTTTTTCGAAGTTAAATTATAAAATCTACAAAGTTTTATCATATTGAAAGTATTGGCGTTTTTTTCTTATTCGTACGACAGATTTTGAAAAGTTACTAGAACTGTCGCGCGAATAGACGCAGCCATTATTGATGGGCTTGTATGTCGAGAGATCGTGGGATTTCTCGACGAGCGCTTGTTGGCCAAGTTGCCTTAGTTTAGGCGAGTCGATAGATCAACGAGCGAGTTAGTCGCGCATACAAAAGTCGCAGCTGCGACGTGAATCCCCCCCCTCCTACTCCGGAGCAATGCAGCGGCCAACGGTCTGATCAGCTGCCGGCTCCGCTCCCTCTTTTACCTACCCTCCAGCTCAGCTGGGACTCCGGCATAAAAGGAGCGAATTTCCGGAGCCGCGTTGCATTACGCTTCGCAGCCTCTGCCTAGCAACATTCGCTCTCAGCTTTGTGTGCAATTTTTGACTCTTGGACTTAGTCTAACGTACGGAGGATATCCCGGCGTTATTCTGTTAGCAGAGAGTCGAAATTCGAACTTAGCCGCAGACGCATTAAATGTACTTAGTCGCTAGCGCATTAATGATACTTAGTCACTGACGCATTAACGATACTTAGTCGCTGACGCATTAACGACACTTAGTCATTTTCGAATAAATTGGACTTTGCCACATTCGCGCTATAATCGATTCAGCCGGATAGGCTGAACTTGAACTCAGCCTTCCGCGACCGAAAAACCGTAAGAACATTAAACAATTCTGGGCCTGGCCGGTTACTACCGCAGATTCGTAAAGGATTTCGCGAAAATCGCGAAGCCCCTTACGGGCCTGTTGAAAGCGGATATCCCCTAGGACTGGACGAATGTACAGTAGGAGGCATTCGGAGAGATAAAACAAATATTGAGCTCGGCACCCTTACTGCAATACCCAGATTTTAATCGCCCCTTTATCGTCACGACCCATGCATCAGATTTTGCGATGGGTGGTATTCTAAGCCAAAGAAAGATAGGCAGTGACCTACCGATCGCTTACACGTCGAGAAGTCTCACCGATGCTAAAGTAAATTATCCAACGATCAAAAAGAACTGCTCGGTATCGTAAACGCAATGCAACAATTTCGCCCTTACATGTACGGGCGGAAATTTCAAATCGTTACCGATCATAAACCCTTGTTATCGCTGCATAATCTAAAGAGCCCTACGTCTCGTTTAGCGCGATGGAGAGAGCGACTCCACGACTTCAATTACGAAATGATCCACAAGCCCGGGAGGAAAAACGTGAACGCCGACGCACTGTCGCGGAATCCGGTAAACAGTTCGGCCTCGTACAGCAACGACGACGTCGAAAACGAGATTGGGAGAGTATTCTTTATTTTACGCCCGACGACCCCGGAGAGCGACTCCGAGCGCGATTATGCTTTGCCTCCGACGAGTCAGACGCAGAGGACGAAGCGACGTTGACTCGTAGTCACCCGAAAAGAGCACGACTGCTCATTGCCAAAACCGTACAGCAGTGCAACGATACGCTTCTGACAAGGAAAGATAATTGGGCGCATTTTATGTCGGTCGATTGCATCCCGCACTCAGATATTTGCCATCAGTTCACTGATATGGAGTACTTGCAGGTAGATTTATTAAAGGAACACGACATCAAACTCGGTCTAATTATCGAGACTACCCGTGGACAAAAGTCTCTTTTCTATTTTTGTGAAGGAAAATCACGACGACACAGTAGATATCGATATCGTAACTTACGCTCTCGACCGTCTTGCGGACGCTCACAAAACTTATGAAATCGGGTCAATCAGTATACCGACGAATAACAACGGGATTGACAACCGCTCATGGGAGATGATAAGCGCTCGCCTACGCGAAACCTGGCCTGAAGACGCGGCTAAATTAACCCACACGACTCCGCGACCGCCGGTCACAAAGGTATAACTAAGACATATAACCACGCTCGCGAAAAATACCTTTGGAAGGGGATGAAAAACGAGATAACGGAATACGTAAAATCATGCCCGATCTGTCAGACGAAAAAGCTAAAAACTCGACTCCCGCTTACGATTACGACTACACCGACCGAAGCGTTCGAGCTCATTGAAATCGACATAGTCGGCCCGCTACCAGTAACGATTTCCAACAATAAATACATATTGACGATACAGTGTAATCTCACTAAATTTTCGGAAGCGATACCTCTCCCGGACGTCAGGGCGGAATTGATGGCGACTGCATTTGCTAATGAGTTCATCTGTCGATACGAATGCCCAAAATACATACGCACTGACCAGGGCCAAAATCTTATCGGAAAGGTATTTTCGTCGCTTACCCGCACGTTTAAGATAACTCAATTTCGTTCGACTAGTTACCGACTACAAACCCAAGGATCACTCGAGCGAAGTCACCAATCGTTAATTGAGTATTTAAAAATATTCATGCATAAAGACGACTGAGACGCTTGGATCAGGTGCGCGCTCTTTTCATATAATTCATCAGTGCACTCGGGCCACGGCTTCACGACGCATGAGCTAGTTTTCGGTCGCAAGGCGCGCATACCTAGCGAGCTCACGGACAAAACTATCGCTAAGACATTTCGACGGTGCTTACGAAGACTATCTCTTTTTTAAATACAGACAAATTCCTGTAGCAAAGAAATTCTCTTTTTTTCAAAATGCGGCAAAAAAAATCACTTATTCGATTCGTAATTCAAACTTTTCTAAAAACTTGTAATAACTAGATCTAAAAAATGGGGTAATTCTTCTATTAAAAGACTAAAATACTGCTGTTTTAAAAAGGGGATTTTCTTCGTAGGCACCATCGATTTAATGAGTACTTAGATGAGACTTTAAATAAACTAAACACTACCTCACTATATAGGGCCGTACATCATTAATAAGTTAATCGGAGAGAGGAACGCGAAGCTGCAACTGTATGCGCACAAAACAAAAGTAGTTCATTTAGATAAATTTAAAAAGGCATGTATTCGCGCCGATAATGACGGGACTCCATGTAAATCCGCTTCGTAAATAAAGCAATTTGCATTTTCGTGAGGTACGAAAGAAAGTAAGGAGATACCAGTTTTGACTGTTTAACTTTGGACGTATCTCACTGGAGCAGGCAGGGATAGGCGCCTGCTCTCTTTCTTTCTTGCCTAATTTTATTTTTGCACGCCCGGTCCTCTGCGCGGGCATGTAAGCAAAGTTTGACCGATGAGCGCGTCGTTCTCGCGCGGCCAGCAAGGCACGTGCGTATATGTGCGGAAACACGTGCACTCGACTCGAGCGCCGCGCTTCGAGCGGCGGAAGGGAGGCTTAGGGCCTGCGGCCCGGCGTGTAAGGCTCACTTGCTCGCGAGCTCCCGCAGCGAACGCACATCTCCCGAACACCGTGCAATCGAAGTAAAAATAAAATTTATAATGGCGGACACAGTGGAAGTAAAGATAGTGCTCGAAATTATCAACGTCGCCGATGATGACGACGATAACGTTCCCTTCTTGATGGAAGTGGTGCACCAAGCTCCCGTCGACAATGTCCAGGCCAACAACGACGTGGAGTTCTTGGCAGAGTTGCCGCACCAGCCACTTGTCCACGCACCTCAACCTAATCTCGGCGACGATGCCGCATACGACGACGCCATTTTCATGGACGCGGCGTCATACGACGTGGTGTCGGAAGGAAGTGTACGCAGCAGTGTCTCCGCCGAGGAGCTAAGTGAAGCCGGCAGCTCTGCTGCAGACAGTGGGCGCGGTCAAAGCGCAAATGACGAGGATGGCTATGTCTCGCCTAACGAAGACGCCCGAGCCGCTGTGCAGCACGAGCAACAGCCTCCACACGCCAACGAGCTACAGGTGGCCGCGGCGGCTGCGTCGCCCGACCCGGAGGTCAACCGAGGAGTCGCGGTCGACCAACTGCCTGCACAAGTCGACGTCAACGCCTGGCTGCGCCGTGTCGAACAACAGCAGGCGCCGATCGTGTTACCGGAGCAGGCGATGGAGTGGAGTGTCGGCCGCCAACACCTAAACAGAATGGTGCTACTGATACAGCCAAATCCGCGGTTCCTCGAAGGGGAACGCGCTCACGGCCGGCTGGAGGACATACCGCTGCAGGAGAGGCAACTCCTCGAATATTTATTCGACGGATTTCGGCCCAATTTTCCGCTCGTCAACGACTGCGACCACGCGCTACTTTGGGCGTTCATATTGCCGACTGGTGCGTGGAGGGGCATATGCTGCCTAGAGGGCATCCAACACTACCCTGGTCTGCGGGAAGTCCTCGTTCACAAGACGGGCTTGAAAGGCGCCTTACGCGAGCAGTGCGGAACCTGCCCTGGCTGCAACCTGCCCGCATGGCGCGTGGTAGGCGTTCGGCACTGAGACACGTGCACGAGGGTAATCGTCCTCAACCGGGACGCCATCCTCTCCAGGAGAATCCCGCCGGACAATCGGCGATAGGAAAACAAAAAAAGGGAAGGAGCCCAATTCGCTCTCGATCGCGAGTGCAAAAATGCGTACAAGTCGCCTCTCCTCCTGTTTCCGCGCTGATTGAGTTCTGAGAATTGTTCGGCGGACCGATCGTGTGGTGTTTTTTGTTCGTGTTGATCCACGCCGTTGCGCATGTAGCATTTAGTTAGGCGCCGCTCCTCCGTGCGCAAATTGATAGTTTAAGCGCCGTTGCGCGTCATTTACATGAAAGTCACGCGCTGCACCTTCGTGCGCTGGTATTTTATTTATGTTCATTTTTTAGTTTTAAGCGCCGTTATGGATTGGATCACAAATTGTCCATTGGATCACAAATTGTTTATAGGGATGGAGCTGTGATGAGCTCGGCTACTGAGCCAGTGGCAATTCAGCCTACTCCGGCAGCGATGCCTGGCGGCCTCGTAAGGTACTACTGCCAGGGTCTCTGTTACCGATGAGTAAGTGCGTCTGCACTACAGGTAGGCATGTTGGCCGTAAATTCGGAGTTCGACGAAGGCACGCGTCCGAGTGTGGGCGAGCTCGTGCAGGTCGAGTTCGGCCAGAATTATTGATGGGCTTGTATGCTGAGAGGTCGTGGGATTTCCCGACGAGCGCTTGTTGGACAAGTTGCCTTCGTTTAGGCGAGTCAATAGATCGACGAGCGAGTTAGTCGTGCGTACAACAGTCGCAGCTGCGACGTGAATCCCCCTCTCCTACTCCGGAGCAATGCAGCGGCAAGCGGTCTGATCAGCCGCCGGCTCCGCTCCGGGGAAGGATAGGATGGTGGACAGATCCTCGGATAAATAACAAAGGCGATTTATCCGATTCCAAAAATTTCGATTTATTATTTATACTCCTGTTTCGACTCGGAGTGAGTTCGAATTCACTCACTTACAGGCTCATACTTAATGCTACTACGCTATACTTTGACTGCGCGTTTCAGTCCTCGCCCTCTGGCGGCCGTTTTACAAACTCACTGATCAAGTCTCTCGTGAGTGACGTCTGGCAGAGGCCGTGTTTACATCAAACCTCCCCCCTCGAAAGACGCCAATCAGAGAAATTACAAAAATCATACTAAATAATTTTCTGTATCCTATCGCCGAAAGTATAGCCTTTCGTGCGTGTTTTCGCGCACGAAAGTTCGATTTTAACGGCCGATTTGTGCCGATTGCATGTAAAGCTCTGCGCTCGCAGCGCGCTCTTCCAACCAACGCATGACAGATTGAATTTAATCATTTTAGGTAGCGATGTTTTTTGTTTTTTATGTATATTTACGTATACAAACGTTAAATAAAAATAACCTTCGCGATTAAAATTACCTCTTTTACCTAGAGTAATTTTTTCTTTTTTTTTTTTTTTTTTTTAACTCCATTTTATTAACACAATCTATCTTACATGATTTTTTTTTTTATAATTTAATTTTTACATGACTGTGTAAGCGTGTGGGTAGAGTTATAATCGAATCGAATTTATATTTTTTCAACCTGGAGTTGCAGCAAGTGTTCTTTGTGAGCAGTTCTTTTGCAAGCTGGTTCGGGTGATTTTTCAGCCTTGTTTTATACCTGGTGTGAAAGCGACGGATTTCGGATTTGACGGTGTTAATTTTCAGCTCGCGGCATATCTGTTCGTTGCGTATGTACCAGGGTGCTTGAACGAGGCATCGCAATGTTTTTGACTGAAATCTCTCCAGGATTTCGATATTCGAGGTTGAAGCGGTTCCCCATAACTGGATCCCATACGACCATATGGGCTTAAGTATCGTTAGATACAGTAGTATTTTATTATCTAGTGAGAGTTGAGATTTTGGGCCCAACAGCCAGTACATTTTCCTGAGCTGCAGTCCAAGCTGCTTACGCTTAGCCCATATATGGGGCGGCCAGGTGAGTCTTCGATCCAGGTGCATCCCCAGGTACTTGACCTGATTCACCTGTGGTATGTCAGCGCCCTTAAAGTAGATTTTTGGACAAGTCGATTTTCTTAGGGTAAAGGTGATGTGATTTGATTTTGTCTCGTTGATTTTTACTCTCCAGTTATCGCACCATTCAGAGACTTTGTCGAGGTGGGTTTGAAGTGAGCTGGAGGCTTCGTTGTGGCAACTACTCGAAGTTAGCACTGCAGTATCGTCCGCAAAGGTAGCGGTGAAGACATTCTGCGCAGCAGGGAAATCAGCCGTGAAAAGCAAGTATAGCGTGGGTCCCAAGACGCTGCCTTGTGGAACGCCACCCTCACACGGATACGGGTCTGTCAAGCTATCGCCTATTTTAACCTGGAAGGTTCTATTACACAAGTATGATTCCAACAGACTGCTCAGCTTCGTGGGTAGGAGGGCCTTTAGCTTGAAGATTAGACCTTTGTGCCAGACCCTGTCAAAGGCCTGAGATACGTCCAAAAATACCGCGTTACAGTAGAATTTCTTTTCGAAGGCGATTCTAATCTCAGCAGTCAGTCTGTTCACCTGCTCCGTGGTAGCGTGCTTGTTCCTGAATCCAAATTGATGGTCCGGTATGAGAGAATCTGCTGTAATAATTTTATTTATTCTTGTTTGGATTGTTTTTTCAGCGATTTTGGAGAATACAGGCAACAGACTTATAGGACTATAGGAGTTTACCCGTATAGGGTCTTTTCCAGGCTTTAGAATTACGATCAGTTGGGCTCTTTTCCACTCGTTGGGAAAATAGCAAGTGCGCTGAAAATCACGAAACTAAGGACTGTACCTTCATGATAGAGAATAAGGAAGTATTGTGTGCTAATTGCCAGGGAAATCACCCCGCAAGCTACAAAGGCTGTCCCGTCCGCAAAAAACTTCAACAAAAACTGTTTCCAGCTCTTAGGCAGAAGCATTATTCAACGGAAAACTTAAACTCTAACGGGACTCTCGCTCAAACGGCAGTCCCCTCAAATAATAATTATGTCAGACAAGATTTTACGTTTGCACAGGCTACCTCAAGCAATATGTTGGTAAATAATAAGGCAAACTCTAATGAAAACTCTTCCCGTGTAGATAAACTAGAAGATCTAATGTGTCAAATGATGACGCGCATTGACACACTTTTAAATCTAATAACAGCCTTGCTAGGCAATGTCAATAACACCTCGAACAACAAAAATGGAGCTTAAAATTGCCCTTTGGAACTGTAATGGATTAACGCAAAAACAGAGAGTCTCTGAACTCCAGTCCTTTCTAATTATCAATGATATCGATATCATCCTCCTGTCAGAGACACACTTTACTTCAAAAAATTTTCTCTCATTGCCTAATTACAGTTTTTATTGCTGTAATCATCCGGACAACAAGGCCCACGGCGGTTCAGCTATTCTGATAAAATCTATTATTAAACACTACCAGGACAGCAAGTTCTGTAAAGACTATCTACAGGCTACTACCATTGTCACCGAAGAAGTGCGCGGCAAAATTTCTTTCTCAGCAGTTTCCACCTAGGCACAGCATCTCGCACGAAATGTACTGTACATACTTCGACCGCCTAGGAGCTCGTTTTGTGGCCGGAGGTGATTTCAACGCCAAGCACCCTTGGCGGGGCTCTAGACAGCAGGTGCCTAATCCTAAAGGTCGCACCCTCTACTCTGTCATCACTGATAGAAAATACTCCACGATATCCACAGGTGAACCTACCTATTGGCCCACTGATAGGAATAAAACTCCAGATCTTATTGATTTTGCTGTTATTTCGGGCTTAAATCACAACGACTTCAAGGCGAAAAGTTGCCTTGACCTCTCATCAGACCATTCTCCAGTGCTAATTTACATCTCGTCTCAGTTACTACACAACCAGCATAAAACACCTATTTTCAACAAACTCACGGACTGGTCAACCTACAGGGAACATTTAAATAGCTCAATCAATTGCAATATCCCTCTCAAAACTAACATCGATATAGACAATGCAGTTCTCAACCTAAACGCACATATTTTAACTGCAATCAAAAAAGCCACGCCGCCCATCAGCCCACACTCCAACTCTTACTCTGTTCCTAGTTATATCATTAAAACTATACTAGAAAAAAGAAAATTAAGACGGAACTGGCAGCTGACGAGAACTCAATCTGCAAAGACAGCCCTAAACCAAGCAACTCGAGAGTTAAAAAAAACACTTGATGAGTATAAAAATAAATGTATACAATCATACCTCAAAAATCTCGCGCCCGGCAAGCCTACAGATTATTCTCTCTGGAGGTGTAGATGATTCTGGAAAAGAAAGTAGAACGATTACAGAACAAGAAAATCAAGATGAATTTATATTATGGGAAGATTTTGAGGAAGACTTCAATACAGATAATATTATTGTAAAATCAAGTGAATATAACTAACATGATTTAACAATATGATTTGTTTAATTATTTTCTTATCGAATGTACTCAAATTAATTCTATTGTTTTAGCTGATAAGGAACAAGTGACTAGTTTTCATACGGCAAGCAATAAAAAGCTGAACTCACCACCACAATCTAAAATGATTGATCCTGATAAATCATCCAAAACAAAGAAGATGAGTTTATTTGCAAGACCAGCAGTGAAGGTTAAATTTAATTCAGGAAATGAGAATTCAGCTCCTGCAAAAAAAATGAAACATACAAATGAAGAAATTGGATTAAATGATATTGATCCAAATCTGATGAAGAAAATTTTTGAAAACTGTTCTTTTAGTAATTGTACGTTCAATATTTCCTTACACAAATAACTCAGCTTTCATTTCACATTTTTAACCAAAAATGATTCTTAGTTGAATAATATACCAAACTATTGTTTTACACTTTTGGTTTAATTTTCTTTTGTTCGCCCCGACCAGCAAAAACTCGGCTTTGCCTCGTTTTTGCAAATGTCGGGCTCATGTATTAATTTATTTAATATAACAAGTGAATTACCTGGGTCATAAGAGATTTTCCTGAATCCTCTGCAAAAAAAGCAGCCAAAAATGTTAATGAATCCTCAACGTATAGGGCCACTGCATCAATTGTTCGCATACTTTGAATGATCATTCTTTTTCACCTTATAGGTGATTATTTTGTTGATGTAACACAAGGCACCTGCACGGCAAACTTGTTGTGACGTCCTACACAGCTAGCTACGTCATTTCTCCTTCTTTCAAGCGCCAATGCGTAAGACGGGCCCAATCGTACCAATTCTGCCCGCGTCGATAACCTTGACCTACTTTACCATATGTTCTACCTTACCATATATTTCTACATTATCATTACCATATGTTTTACTCTATTACCAGTAATATTTATTTCAATAAATAAATTATTGTGAACTATTTAAAATGTACTAGTTTAGATGCGCTAACAATTAATATAAGTAAAAACCAATAATTATAATACACAATAATAATAATCACCTCGTGTAATATGAAACTGTCACCAAACCACTAATCCGCTAATCCCCAACCTGTCCACCTAGTATGGGAAGTCCCATATACATCTCCGAGCAGTAAGACTCTGGCCCCAAAATAATTGCACGACGCTATTCATATTAACAACAATAAACTAAATACATGTACCGCCATGTGATACCACATGGCGAACTTTTATACTCATATTAAACAATAATTATACACATTTACGACACATAGCGATGGTGAGTGCAATTGTCTTCATATTTATTCAAGTAAAAAATAGACTTTAAACCGTAATTATAATAAACAATTAAAGGTACTAATTATGATGACTCGGCGTAACCTTGAAACTGCCGAGTCATCATACATGTGCACTATTTCTAAGAACAGTTATAACTATGTCACAGCCTAAAATATTAATTGAATCACTTTATGTCATTTAGCTTTTTCACATCAAAATACATTTAGAACACTTCTATCAAAAAACATTATTGTAAACAGCACTTCGTTTATTTATTGTATAGTTTTACGTTCTTTTTACACTATTATATGTTAACTTCACCACATTAATTTTACATCAAAACACTTGTAATTTCGCAGCGCAAAATTGTACATTATTCTTAAGTTAATAATTTATCAATTGTAACAGTTTTTTGTCAATAAACCAACACTACTACAAACACTCAGCTAACGGTTCGACACGACGGCTTCGTCCCCACTTTTGGCCCTCTGCCAGAAGCGTATAAATACGGGCCTTCCAAGAGGCAGAGTTCAGTTCAGTCCCAGCATCGAACAAAGCAAGAGTTTCATGTTTCAATAGGTCTTCAGTACCAATTGCATAAACTGCCTAAGTTCTCTGGAATTAACATAGCCGACGGACTCGTTTAGCTCGGGTATTTTTATAGTGTCCAAGAGTAAGTTCTCTCTTTTTATTTAAGACCCAGCTATCCAACCCAAAAACTATAACATTCTATCGTAAAGGTCCTCAGCACTTCTACGATAAAATTTATAGTTTACTTTCGTTACAAAGGTCTTCAGCACTTTTGTAACATCTATTTTCTTCTAACTTTTATTTATCGTAAAGGTCCTTCAGTACCATTACGATAAAATCTTTCGTTTCTATTTCATTGCAAAGGTCCTCAGCACCGTTGCAACGAAATAATCTTCTACTAGTTACAAAGGTCCTCAGCACCATTGTAACAATAGCTAAGAATATTGTAGAGGTCCTCAGCACTTCTCAATATTCACTTTCATTCATTGCAAAGGTCCTCAGCACCTCTGTAAACTGAATACGTTGTAAAGGTCCTTCAGTACCATTACAACGAACTATTTTTTCAACCTATTACAAAGGTCCTCAGCACTTCTACAATTACTAACTGTCACCCATCACGATTTACAGAGGTCCTTCAGTACTTCTGTAACAAGTGATTTCGCACTAAACTTAATCTCTTACTTGACAATTGAACTCTGAGCTATTGGGGTAAAACCTAGGCTCAGAAGGCGTGTCAATTAGTTAAATTGGACCTAAGGTCACATTGTAAATGTCAGGCTCATGACTGTTCAATGTGAAACTGGTATCCTGATCTGCAAGTATTCATAAAGTATCATTGAATGCTTTAATAGAAATCTTAAATAGAAAGATAAAAAATAAAAATACTTATCTGATAATTTTACTTTCAAAACTATCATATACAAAGATGTAATCATGAAATATGATGTTTATGATTGTTAAATTTCACTCCAACTTTGAATACATAATTACTTTATTCTCGACACTAATAAACAGCCAGGCAAGAATATATAAATTGATGATTGCTTGCACAGCAAGATAAGTACGTATAATCACAAATGAATGTTAATAAGTGATGAATTCTACTCATGTGCATTCATGCATTTATACTTTGTTCTATACTCTAGTAAGCTGCTAGATACATGGCATGTTTGCGAAATCGTCTGCTGTATAACATTAACATCTATGCATCATGATAATGTGATAGTCGGAAGAGCGCGCTACAAGCGCACGACTTGAAAGTTTCTCGCATACTGAAACGATGTATGATTTTGAAATCTGCTGTATCATTAATTTATGTGATTTATTTTTTCTAACTTTTGGCGAGGATACAGAAAATAGTTTCTTGCCATGTGATGTAATCTACTGATACATTCGGCTTCGTTTCGGCGTCATAAACCACAGGCCCCGGAAATTCAACTTTCGTATAATGTGATGTAGTTTACTAATTTATCGATTTTTACTTTAGAAATACTGTAGAAGCAGAGCCATCAAGCTTTAATTCGAGACCAAGAACGTAGAAATTCACCGATTATTATGAAAGTTACAGTCAATCATTAATTTATCAATAATGCAACTTAAGTTAATTTAGTTAGTTATTAGTGACTATACATAAAAAACATTCATTTTATCGCGATAAATGCCTTGCCTATGACGTCGGCCTTTGTGTCGGTAATGGCCAAATCGGTCGCTGAATGATAGCTCTGATGGATTTCTGTACTTGTGAGGAGACTGGGATCGATAAAGTTGTGTGTGGCTCCTGAGTTGAGAGATGCTTGTATTTCTTGACCTTTCCAGACGACTCGGATGGTAAGGAATTTCCTCCCTTCTGTTCCAGGTTGTTTATTTCGGGCTGGCGGAAGGCTTTGTCGCGTCTTCCGCCTTTCGCCAGTTTTCCGTCGTTTTCTGCTGCTCAGGGCAGTCCCTGTTGTAGTGTCTGCCTGGGCACTTCCAGCACATTGGCAACACCTTCTCAGTGCTCCGGGTTGTTGCTTGCTCGTCCTCCTCGTCTGGCTCGATATCCGTGGCCGTATTAAAGAGCGTTGCGTAGTCGTGAATGGCGTACGGCTAGATGGTCTTCCTCAGGCTTGGTCTCAATAGGCCGATCATTGTCTCCACCTTCTCTGCTTCTACGCCGTCCGGTCGTAGTCTCTTAAGGGGACACATACACCTTAAACTCGAAAAATTTTTTATTGCTTTATTGAGTAGGATTTTTCCGTCCCTTTCCATTGCTTTTTTCGAAATTCCAAAATTTTGATTTTGCCCTGAGATACAGCTGTTTCCGTGAACCCTTTTCCTATACTTTACGTGTTAAATTTTTTCTTCTTTTGCGTTTTCTGGCGAGTAGTGTTTTTGGTCATCTATCGTAACTTTCAGAGGGTACCGATTGAGCTTCAGCACTAGGGTCGCGTACACTTCTTCAGAACATTAATGGTTACGGTCACTACCTCGGATGAGACGATCGAACGGGCAGATTGCTCTGCTTAAACAGTTAAGCACACATTTTTTTACATTTTTCGTATTTACCGAAATTTAAGTCGTAAAAGTACTGTATGAGAGCGACCTATTGGTTCGATCGTCTCATCCGAGGTAGTGACCGTAACCATTGATGTTCTGAAGAAGTGTACGCGACCCTAGTGCTGAAGCTCAATCGGTACCCTCTGAAAGTTACGATAGATGACCAAAAACACTTCTCGCCAGAAAACGCAAAAGAAGAAAAAATTTAACACGTAAAGTATAGGAAAAGGGTTCACGGAAACAGCTGTATCTCAGGGCAAAATCAAAATTTTGGAATTTCGAAAAAAGCAATGGAAAGGGACGGAAAAATCCTACTCAATAAAGCAATAAAAAAATTTTCGAGTTTAAGGTGTATGTGTCCCCTTAAACAATAAGTATTTCTGCTGTAAAAAAAACAGCTATAGGCTCCTTTGCGCCTTGCTTCTCTCCGTACAACTTTTTATACGTAATTTTATATGAAAAAATATGGTTTAGAAATTTTTTGATATGCACTCTAGAAAGCAGAGCAACAATCAGAATATCCCCAAAACATGAAAGTCCAACTTTGAGCCCCTGTAGATAAATGAGGGTTGGACCTAGGGAGCTCAGGATTTTCATTTTTCCTAGTGATCTTGAAGAGTAAAAGGTTAGTTTCAACTTCATTTTTTGGGCCTGCAACACCTGTTATGGAATAGCCCATTTATATATTGTTTCCACACCACTTCTTCCATTCCTTCCTTTTTTAAATTATATGACACTTACAACGTAAATTATACTGATGAGTTCTGATTTTCACATTTCCATATAGCGTGTTGTCATGGGAATTACAGGATAGTAAAAAAATATTTAGAAAATAATATAGATCCATCTTTAATTATAAACGAAACTTTTGATACTCCTCTTCACATAGCATCAGAAGTCCGAAACAAGCGTATAATTACTCATCTACTAGAAAATGGAGCTGTGTATAATAAAAATGGAATGATACATTTTTTATAATTTATGAATTTTACGACCGTTTTGCTCTTTTGAATGTTTTTTTTTTTTGATACAACTATTCATCATCAACAAAATTTCAACATACATACAACCGACTTATATGGAAATACAGCATTAAATTTAGTATTACAACATACATAAAACAACACAACAAAAGTTGTAAATTTATTATTAGGAAAAGGTGCTGATCCTAACAGTGTAAACAATCAAGGATATACTCCGTTGCATCTCATTTGCAAACGGAACTATTACATATAAGGGGATACTTTAATACTGAAAATGTATTTTATTATTTTTTTAAGGTCATTTTAGAGGCGGTACAATTAGTAAAAAAGCCCTTACTCGAACTTAATTTAAGGTTAAATGAGGATTTTATTTCCGTCTGTAACGCCCTTAAAATGACCTTGAAAAAAATAACAAAATACATGTTTCAACGTAAAATTTTCCACTCTTTTCAAATCTGCAATAAAAAATGAGGGTATCCATTTGAAAAATCGATTTTTGGGTCGCTGAGGCTTCAAGGTTACGTCTAAGGTCAAATTCAAGGTCACCATTGGATTCCACGTGCAAAAATACGTCGGATATAGGGTATTTGATTTTATTTTAACGAATATTTTGCGATATTTCCAGGGGTTTTTATACTTTTGTCGCACCCTGTATAATAATGATACAGAATTTAATCTCAAAAAATGAAGTCCATAGGTCGTGTGGAAACGATATATATGGGTCATATCATAAAAGAGTTGATAGCTCGAAAAATCGAATTTCAACTAACTATACACTCTTAAAGTGTACTTGAAAAATAAAAATCCTAAAAATCTTAGCTCTCTAGCTCCATCCCTCATGGATTTATAAGGGCTCAAAGTTGGATATTCAAATTTTAAATTTAATTCTATTTTTCTGGGGTAATTTTGAAAAAATGGTTGAATCATGTTTTTTTTGTGTAAAATTAACCATTCAAAAGGGTAAAAAACATGGAAAATAAAAAAAAACATGTTTTTTGCTATATGGAATGCCATGGGATTGTTTCTAATGCTCAACCGATTACCAAAATTTACCTAAAATTGTATTTTGGCCTTTTGATGAACATATTACAATTCTGGCCTAATCGCTGAAGACGAGCAACTTTATTTTTGGTCTTTTATGTTATTTTTCCATTTTAAAGGGTTTTTAGGCTATGAATATGATTTTTGAGTACAAATTTGAAGGTTTATTATTTTTCAAATAACCAAGGATGAGTATTACCCGCCGAAGAAAAAGAGGTTAACACTTTCCAAAAATACCCAAGTAACCCAATTAACCCAAATAATTGAACAAGTGAATCATTTTCCACATAACAAAAAGAGCTGGTAATATTTCCAAATTAACCCAAAGGATTTATTCATCTTCAAATAACCTTAGTGAGTGGGTGTAATTAGAAATTAGTTTTGTAAAGTGTATTTAAAGTGTAGTGTATATCTGTAAAGTGCAGAGATACATGTGTTGTGTAAGAGGTTAGAAGTGTGGTATATGTCTGTGAGTGATACATTTGACAGTAGAGACGATTACAGACATTACTACATACAGAACAGTGTCACATGTGATGTGTTATGCATAGTGTTTTTGAGTTGTAATTATATAATTATGTATCTGAATTCTGTATGTAATATAAAATAAAATACATTTCTGAAGTTCTTATTTGTTTCCTTGCTGAAGCTAATGATTCGCATTCATCGTTGTTAGCTTGCTGATTAGAGAAAATCTGCTCGTTGTCAATCTTCAGCTTTGGGTTATCTGAAGTTCTTCCTTGTATCCCTGTTGAAGTAGATGGTTTTACATTCATCGTAATTAGGTTGCCAATTAGAAAAAATCTTCTTTTGCTCGCAGGCAATCTTCAGCTTTGTATTATTATTGACATCAAAGGAGAATTTGTCCAACATCATGATAGAGTTCTATAACATAATATACAAAAATAATTTATTATTTTTAAAACTAAAGTCAGAGAGTAATCATTTAGTCAAAAATTAACCTGTGGCGATAACATGAATTCTTGCTCAGATTCTTACCCAGTTTTTCCCTTAAAACAAAAAATATATTATATAGATTACATGTTTTTCTATGAGAAATTAAAACTAAAAATTCTGTGAAATTACGTTTGATTCCAGAAAATTATCTTGTTGTACCTCTGATAGTACCATATCATCCATTAATTCATTCTCTGAGTTATGAAATTCAATCTTTTCAAACTCATCTGGTTTTCCTTCAGTTTTTTCTTCCAAATTCATGCCATAGGATCTCCGTTTTTTTGGAATCGATGTTTCCTTTGATAAATTATTCATAGAATTGGAAGGCACCAATGATTCAACACATTCATCTGGTTTTCCTTTAGTTTTTTCTTCCAAATTCATGCCATTGGATCTCCTTTTTTTTCATTTGATGTCTCTTTTGATAAATTATTATTTATAGAATTGGAAGGCACTAATGGTTCAACAGATTCTTCTGTCTGAAATTATACAAACAAATTTACAAATTGATAGTAAATAAAAAAAACATCCTTAAATTTGAAGAGAAGGTAGATTGCAGAAATTCTATTTTGTCCAATATTTGTTTTTGGAAAGTCGCCAACTTATTGGTTATATCCTTTTTTATTTCCTAAAATTCATCTACAATCCATTTCATTTCATTATTGTCTTGTTTTAGTAAATTGTCCATTATCTCCTTTTCCAATAAGCTTGGTGTACTTTTCTTAGATTTAACCTGTAAATACATAAAAACATCATTTGATATATCTGTGTCACATACAACAACACTCTAATATATAATAATATTTTTGAGAAAAAAATTTCTAACCTGCAAATTAGCCTTGGAGTTATTTTTGTTGTTTTTTTCCTTAGATTTTATCAATGTTTCCATTAACTTCATAAGATCATTTTCGTTACCTAGACGTGTATTTATTAGATTAGTAATTTTTTTTATAATTTAATTTTTTATGTGATTGTGACAAGATTGTTCCAGTAAATATTTTGGTTATTTTCCCGGGCTCTGTCCATTTAAAACTGACACTACTGCCGACGTCAAGAGATACTTTTTTACTCGTTATAATCATATCATGTTGATAGATAATACAAAGCGAACCGATTTTATCGTTACACTCTACTAAGTATTGCATTTTCAAAGTTTTTCAACAATCTCTGTAGCTCAAAATCGTGATACGTCCCCCTTAGTCGGAGATTATTAAAACAACTGCAGTGGCGTTGCTAAGTGAGCTGTGAGCACAGTTACAGAATGAAATTGGCAATTTTTGAATGACTTAAATTTCACTTACTCATTGTTCGATTATCTATATGTATATGCACTCGAAGGTGTTTGATTCTGTTCGGGGCTGAAAACGTAAACACACAACACAGGGGTCGCTTGCGTGTATAGTATAGGCGGCAATAACAATAACAGTATTATATGTATACTAAATAGGCCTGACGAACTTCGCGTTAGTGACGTAGTTTGCGCCGAACCGAATCAAACTTGAATACATTGAGTGTTGACGCAATTCGTTTTTGAAACATGCCAAAGTTAAATAGACCGAGGTTTTACAAAAATGGCTGTAGTAATGGGGTATAATTGCTCATGAATCTTGTCGATTTTCTCGCGTAAAATTTATATTCATAATTTTCGTTAATTAGACTGGTGTACTTCCAAAGTCTACAAATCGCAGAAGGAATCTAGTTCCGCAAGAAGACTTCCGAGAGTCGAGTCAACGTCAGCCCACCTCTTTAAGATCATTTTTTTTCATCATCGTACGCATCATCACCACCAGGTGCGCATCACCGAGTGAGCGTGTCTTCATCACGTTTCAACGTGTTAATTGAGAATCGAACCTACTACCACGGCCGATCAGGATCATCGCTACTGTACTGACTCCATCTACGTCATCTGCGCACTTGCGCATCAGGCTCGCAACTAATCGACGCTCCGGTATATAACAAAAACTGGCGACAGCGGTGGGATTCACGAAGAAGAGGACGACAATTCACGACCAAGGATCGTAGCACCATTGATACCCATAAGCGCAAATCGATATGTCTCGAAAATGCAGGTGTCTTAGCACGAGCAGCTGGCTCGTTGACCCAAGAAGCGATCAGAAACATAACACTCCGACGCCGGAATAGGAGGCAACGGTCGAACCCTCTCCGCCACTTCCACCCCCTCCGAGCACGGTTAATCGCGACGCTCCAACCCCACACTACCGTAGTATCGCGGAAATTGAAAAAAACATGCCTTACTTCAACGGTAAGAACATGCCGGTCGCTCTATTTATTCGTTGCTACTCGCCCCTGCATGTGCTCCGCTCGTTCGAACTACAAGCCGGAGCTTGCAGGGGAAGGTCGATGACCTGTCGATCGTGAGACTCCGGTAGCGCAACTCTTTCCTCTGGACGATTTCGCTAGGGCCGAGAGTCAAAAGGACATCCACCCAAGTTGATACCCGAACCCGAGGGGAAGAGGGAATATCGGCACTCGAAAGTCTGAGTCTCGCACCGGAATATTCTCCCGTGTACGATGCAATGGCGATGAGCGACTATGATACTCTCGTTCAAAGGCCTATGTACGGTAATTAGTTCAGAGACTAAGTTCGCTAAACACTCAGAGACTAAGTTCGCTAAGTAACTCAGAAACTAAGTTTGCTAAACACTCAGAGACTAAGTTCACTAATTGCTCTTGAGTCCAACGGAGGTTCGTCAATGTAATCGGTTCGCAAGTCAAGTAGCAAGAGCTGTGGTAGTGCTCGGGTGGTCGTTTAAGAATGAATGATACTGCAGCGAAGGGCTGCGCTCAATATATACTCGTCAGAAAATCGGTAGTGCGAAGGAGAAGGGAAGGGATAGCCACCGGACGGGTGATCAAGCCGTCGGTTCAGATAGCTCAAACGCCTTGTGGCTGTAGGTTTCGAGGGAGCAAGGGAAGTGGAGCGCCAATGGTCGTGCAGTAGGAGGAGTAATGACTGCGTCGGTGACGCTGCAGAGTTCGGCTTGCGCGTCTGAATTTGCATCCGGTGGTGCCGTTTTATCTATTAATGGCCTTACGCGTCTAAGCGCGCTCTCGACGAGACGGTTGGTTATGCTAGTGCTTGTGGTGTTCTTTGATGCGTGCCAGTGGCGTGGTGTGCGTCTATCCAAGCAGCATATCCCCTCATGCCTGCTCCCTACTATCTCGACCCTCGGTCTTACCCATGGTCGGTAAGGCAGGTTGCGGATATCCGAGGTTGCTGTCTTTCGCACTTGCGTGCTGATGAGGCGGTTAGTACATTACACGTCCGTCCGTCCAGTCCAAGCTCGTAGTTGATGGCCCAGGAGATGCCTCGGACAATCCGTACGGGTGTCGCTGCTCAAGGTATTCGCTCGGCTCACTGCCTTCCGAGCCACTCGTGAATCGCCTCGTCACTTCACGACTCCGCACTTGCCACTGCACTCCAAGACTGCGCTACAGCTTCTCTGCGACACGACACCACGAGTCGGGCAGGCTGCTCACTATCTCCGCGTACTTCGCCTCGGACACGCTTGTTTGAGCACAACTGCACTCGATCACTCTACTTCTCTGCGGCTTCCACTTCGCCTCGGACTCACTAGCTATCTTCCTCGTCTCGAAACTCTGCACGTTGTGATGCTTACTCGTTTTAGCTGTATCACGTAATGGCGTCGCTTCATGTGTCGTCTTTTTCTCCTTCGTCTTTCTCCTCGCTGCTCGTTGCGCTGCTGCTGCTGCTGGTGTTGCGACTTGCCGCCACGCAGCTCGCTCGGCCGGTAACAGGCACGTGCCTACACTGCCGCGGCGCGTGGAGGTTAGAAGCGCTTGGTTCCTCCTTCACCCTATACGGTCGGTCGGTCGCAACTCACGCGTGCATACACGCTGCATTCACTCTAAACGACGTGCGATCGTCGCCAGTGACATCGTCACACGGTTCATTCTTTGGTTCGACACCGCCACCATTCAATTCACTCTCAGGACGATCACGCTGCTCAACAAATTCATCGACCGATTCATTTCGCATCACATTATTGCGTTCAAAATTTCGCATCACATCATAGTTTTTATTTTGCATCGCGTCATCATTTTCAATTATGTTATTCATATCAACATTAGCGGCTTCTAATTCGTTGTCGTTAATGATATCAGTATTCGGCTCATGTATCTCAGAAGTTATTCTAAAAATAACAAAATCAGAATCATCAGAAGATTTCTGTGAATTTTAGTCAAAACTTAACTCATTCTTGAAAGAAACGTCGCGATGAATTTCAATTTTCGGACTGTCCGGGAACAGAATTCTGTATCCTTTCGTGTTATCATCATAGCCAACGAATTTGCCTAATTTGGATTTTGCATCCCATTTCTTTCTTTGGTTTTTATGAATGAACGAATATAGGGGAGAACCGCCTATTATGGCGCATTTTGACTAATAACAAAAAATGTACTCGATGATATGAAATTCTAAACTGAACATTTTATTCCTTATACCTTAATCTTTGAAAATGCACCCTTTTTTCTATGAGAAATGTGTTTATTTATTCATAAACAAGGATTCTAAGAAAGTTGTCACTGCGCCGCGATCGGATCGTTTTTCGCCTATTATGGTGCATAGGCTTTTCAGGCTTTAACCTCAAAAAGTGATGTCGTCTATTTTCGAGGCGCACATCAAATTAACACGTAAAAACGTGCGCCATAATTGGGCCCGACGATGCGCTGCAATAGGATAAAAACAATGCTCTCTCATATTGAAAATTACTCAATAACCAATTAATGAATCGTCGATATTAAAGCATCACGTTAAAGTAGAGCACAAATACTTTATCTCCATGTGTACTATAAATCGCGTTTGAGCTGTGAACACTCTGTATTCTCAAGTTTAAAACTAGTAATTATTAGATGAAAACAGCCGAATTTTTTATATCGCTTGTCATTCATTATTGAAGATATAAAGCAATAATTTTTTTTGCAAAAATTAAATGATTTACATGTATGGAAAATTTTACTTGAATTTTAGTTAGGTGAAATGTCTCAAACTATGCTAAATGAACGTGCGCCGCATTAGGCGCTGCGCCATAATAGGCGCTTCTCCCCTACATCGCAACCAAATACTTTGAAATAATTAATATTAGGTTTTTTCTTGTGCCATAGTTCATGTGGAGTTGTGTCGTTTAAATTCGTTTTCCTCGTACGATTGAGTACATACACGGCTGTATTCAGAGCTTCAGCCCATAAATTCTTATAAAAATCGTTTGCGATCAGCATCGTGCGAGCTGCCTCGACGAGAGTTCTGTTTTCTCGCTCGGCTTTGCCGTTATGCTGCGGCGTATAAACGCAAGTACGTTGATGCTTTATACCATACTTGAAAAGTTTATCAATAAAATCTTTATTTACATATTCAAGGCCGTTGTCGGTACGTAAAATATTGATTTTCTCATTAGTTTCTTTTTTAAAATGTAACAGGTAATTCACAAAACAATCTTTAACTTCACTTTTATTTTTTAAGAAAAATAAAGACACTTATCCAGAGTAGTCGTCTTTAAATAATAAGAAGTATTTTGAATTACCGAGAGAATCTACTTCCATTGGACCGCAAAGATCTGAGTGAATGACTTCTCCTACACGCGTAGTGTTATGTGTGCTACTGGGAAATTGTAGTCTGTGCATTTTGCCGAACGAACACGAGTCGCATTCAAAATTATCTTGTTTTATTTTTATGTTATTTTGCATCAAAAATTTTTTAACGTGAGCAACGTTCTGGTGGGCTAAGCTTTCATGCAACAATTTTAATAAATTTACTTTTTCATCGTTATTTGCAACGAAAGAAGTATGAGTATTATTTTCTACGTTAATTTCCATTTTAAACATTTTTCATGTTTCAACTTTTTCTCCATAATAACACACTCATTTTCAGATTCTTCAGATTTTTTATAAAAGTAGCACGTAGTATCGTTACATTTAAAACAAAGATTTTTATTTAAAGCGACTCCCAACGAAGACAAATTAAATTTATAATGCGGAACATGAAACGCATAGCTTAGAAATCTAGAGTTTCTTTCATTGATTTTAGCATGCAACACAGGTCTTCAATCTTGGCGATATCTCATAGGACAAAATCGCGAAATTCCTATGAGATGAGTCGCGATATCGTCAGCAGGATCCTTCTTTAGGCTGAACCATTTTTGTTGAAGTACATGTGTTCAGTTCTTCGGGGATGAGACGTAGTGAATTAAAAGGCCGTACCTCAGACTTGAACTGAATAAACTAGATTTATTTAATACGTAAACTCAAAATTACAAGAAGCTCGTACGAGCAAATAAGATCTTTTGTGACGTCCTCGTGGCCACACGTGTGGGCTCGAGGAGAGTTGAATAGCGAGAGAGGGATCTTCCTCTCGTCCCGGGGTTTTTACGGATCGTCGCCGCTCAAAGCGCCGCAGCGCGCCCCTCTCTACCTCTTGATCAGGTGAGGGTAGGCACTCGACATCACGAGGTCAGCGGTCGCTCTCGTCCGGCGGGAGGCCCAACTGACGGCGCGACCGTCGTGTGACCTGGGGTGAATTTCCAGGCGCCACACATGAACAGTGAACACTCGTATCGGTTTTGCTCTCGTAAACTGCGTGTAGTTTATCCCACATGTCTTTTGATGATTGGCAATTCAAAATCAGCATCGTTGGCTGTTTTTTCATAGACGTTACAATTAACTTTTGAGCCAATCCATCCTTCTGAACAAATGCTTTTAATGAAGTTTCATACTGTGTAGTTTGTGCGGTGGTTGCATCTGGTCCGAGAGCTGCTGGTTTTGTTTCGTCACCACTCACTATACCGAACACTTCATGAGAGGTTAGCACTATACGCATTTGAAATTTCCAAATACTTCAGTTTTCAGCGTTTTTCAGTCTAATTACTTTAACCAGATCACTCTCCATATTCTTTAGTAATTATTTGGAAAGAAATGGACACTTTGATTATTATAATCTTAATTTAGAATAAAGCCAAAAACGAAAGGAAAAATTTTTATGTTTTGTTTTAACGGGATCTGGGACCATAACCTAATAAAGAAATACTTGAAGTAAATGGTAGAATAAGTATTTATTGATTATGATGATAATAATGAACAGTGGATGCTACGCATGTAGTGTGTCTATCGACATTCCGGACAGTGGATCCTACGTCTATCCAACAGTGGATGCTACGCATGTGACTGCTTGTGGCAAGAGCACAGTGGCGACTGGCGATCAGCGCGCGATACATTTGGGACCGCATAGCCGGGTGGGTCAAGCGTCTTCTAATGACTTATATGCGTTACAAAATCCACAGAGGTGGCGCTTGTAATCTATACATTCTTAACCCAATCATCAGTGTGACTGAGGACCATCAGTTCATCATTATCTTCTTTATCTGTTGTCAGATCTTCAGTCACATTGTGTAGAATACAAGCACACTTGATAATCATCTTAACTTTTAATGGGTGCTGCTGCATCGTAGTCTGAAGTATTCTCCATCGTTGGGTTAAAATACCAAAAGACTGTTCAACAATCACTCTTGCTTGTGACAGCTTTTCGTTAAATGCACTTTCTTGTTCTGACAATATATTACCTCTGTAAGGTTTAATCAAGTATTCCAGAATGGGATAGCCTCCATCCCCTATAAAATAGTGGGGTACAGTAATATCAGAGCCAGTCAGTTTCAGTGGTGATGGAATTTTTATAATCTTTTGTTCAATCGCCTTTTTTAGATACAAATGACTAAGAATCTTTGTATCATTTTGTGATCCATACTGATCCACATCAACGGTAGTAAATATAGCAGCACAACAGAGAAGAACTTTTTGTAGTTGAAGAATAGGCTTCCTGAAAAATCCGGCTATTTGATGCAAAAGTGTTTACCGTCGATGGCACCAATGCAATTAGTCATTACATATTTCTTGAAAAATCCCTCTGATATACGCAAAAAATCTTCTTGTTCTGGAATTTGCATGTGTATAGGTGTTAATTTGCTCCAAATGACATTAAAACACTCGTGAATCACATTAGATACTGTGGTTGTCGATACGTCGAACGTAAGCGCAAATGATTTATAGATGCTGCCTGTCGTCAAAAATCTTAAAAAAATAACTGATTGCTCTTCGGGCATTACACGGTGCTTGTGTAAATTGTCCCACTTTTTAGTTAAAGATCCTTGCATTTTATCCAAAACATACTCAAGTGTACGACAGTCCAATCGAACGTAATCCTTCATTTGGTTGACATTGTTTTTAATGTGATTAAATAAACTGAAATATTGACTACAGCGAGTAAATTATTTACAGGCGTGTGTCATGCTGAAGGGCAAATTATGTAGCTCGACTCACAGATGTATGCGCAAATGTCGAACTTACTGTAGGTAAGTAGGGGTTAAGGTTTTTAAGATTTTTCACGAAATTGGTTAACCTTCACTTTCAGATTAATATTCAGGTATCCTGCAAAAAAGAAATTACGTTAATCAGATACGTTTATTTTTACCTTTCTCAGTTGTACAGTGAAATTGCAGAACGCTTTGAACGGTAGAAAGATATTTACTAACAACGAAGCAATCGATGCCGTCGTCAAACTACCGTAGTTTTATTCTGTAAGTCATGGTGTAATAGGTCGCGCTTGTCGTCTTACCCATGCATGCGGCATGAGAGCGCGACTGTGTGTGTACATATAAACAGGTTGAATTGTTGTATTCATATTTACGTGTTTATACGGTTTGAAGCGATGCAAGAAGATTTTATTTTTTATATTTAAAAATTGAAAACTATATAAGTATGATGCACAGCTCATCACATCGATACGTGATAAAACGTAGGGGAAGCGGACTTATTATAGATACTTATAGTTCCGTTTCTGTAGATGTAAGCCTTTATTTTGTTGATACTCTGAATGAATTCATTTGTCGTCGGAATCAAAAATTTTGAATCTCGATTTTATAATAAATGACGAAATTTTTTTTTACATTTTTCGTTTCATAATGTAAAAGCTTAACAAAAAAGCACCACTTTGAATGCACCCTTAAAAATTTGGATCTTTTTTTGGATTGTAGAGATCTTAAGGTGAAAAGCTTTGAACTTATCTGAAAATTCAAGGTATCAGAGTGAAGTTTCCTAGCTCGAGGCCCGCACGGCATTATGAGGCGAAATTGCTCAATTTCTAACTCACTGTAACAGCACCTAAATGCACCTACAAAAAAAAGTAACATATCGATTCGATAGGAAATTACCTAAGCTTTCCGATGGTGAGGTCAGATTTTCGAAAATTTTCCTTTTTTCTCAGAAAAATCGTCGGAAAACGTTTAAAGTCAAATATCTCCAAAACGGTATTTTTTCGATTTTTTCAGATAGTCTTAATCAAAAGCTGAGGAAATTTCCTGTCAATATGCAAGTTTTTTGAGTGTTAAAATGATTATTTCAAGCTGCAACGATCGCCGATTGCATCACGCACACGTACATGTAGACGGTTGGTCGACACGCTAGAATCGTACAAAACCGCAGATACACAGGGGCACGACGACACCAAGTCACACGAGACAGACATAAATTCGGATCGTCCCTTGTTTTAAGTACGCATTCGAACTCGACTCCCAACATGCACGAGCAAGCTAAAGCAGACAGCACAAACGATCTCTCTCTCAGTCTTCCCAGCCAACTCAATGGTGCCAAGCTGGAACTGCACCAAACGCGCAAACAGCTGTGTAATATGCAGTCTGAATTACAGCAAGCTCTCAGTGCTTCTGCTACACAGCAGCAAATAGTAATCCCTCCATCGATTACTAATCAAAACAGTGGTGCAATTAAAAAAGTGTCAAATCCCAATCTCGCATTAATACAAAAGTCTATCATCGACGCAGATTTTTCTGCACTCAGCGATAGCAACGATATGACACCCGGTAATGCTACTGCTGTTTCTTCATGCAGTGCTGCTTCTGCTCCACCTCTTTGTGAGCATGTGCAGTCTCAAACTTTCCCTGCAAGCAAACATATGGTAAATTTTCCACCTGTCTCGCAAATCTCTTCTGTGACTGTCTACCCGACACAGTGCACATTTGTATCTCGTCAATCAAACCCTCAATGCATTCCTTCATTTCTACAAACAAGCGTAAAGTATACAACAGCACCGATGCAGCAGTTTGCACAGCCAAGCATGCAGCCTACACATATCGCATCACAGCCCACTGTACCGTCTTAGTCGCAGTGCACATCGTCTTTAATACAGCCGATCCCTCAAGCATCTTTCGCACCACAGATGCAATCGACTGCAACTTCACCTCTCGCACAAAACAGTCTTGTCATACAAGCCGCTGCTCAAAGAAAATTAGACAAATTTCCAGATTTTTACAAACACAGTCCTCAGTTAGGATCAGCCTACTTGAATCTCAATTCACAGCGGCCGATATCACTGCCGAACAGGACAAGTACTATCATTTAGTTACCGAATTGGGTCACGATGTGACCGCTGAGTTGAAGCATTCACTGATTACGCTTCCTAGAAATAATGAGTACAATTCATTAAAAGCTATTCTTCTACCCAAATACGTAGAGAACGACAAAACGAAAATAAAACAACTCAGCGAAAATCTCAACGGGATGCAAGATCATACACCCTCAGAATATCTTAATCACTTGGCGTCTGCTTCGGATCAATGGATACCACATGAATCAATTCTGTTGTTATGGAAGAAAAATTTACCTCCTACTATCTCAAGGGGTTTAAGTTTAGTAATTACGCTAACCAATGAAGCTGAGAACGTCTCCAAAGCAGACGAACTTTTTGACTCGTACAATCTCAAATCATAACAGCAGCCGCCTTTCAATTTTTGCATTGCACCTTTACAAACGCCTGCAACAACTGCGGACAGCACTTTCGATTTTGACAAGATCCCGCAAGCGTTATCTAAGCTCGAGGATAAGATGAATTCCTTTGAGAAAAAGCTAAACAAGCGTCGATATAACAATGCCAGTAATAACAATAGAAGTGACAAGAATGAAACGAAGCAGTCATACAAGAAAAGCTCCCAAGACGCAACCGATAACGAGGGCTTATGCTACTGTCACTCTCGATTTGGTGACGATGCCAAAAACTGTGCAGATCCTTGCCGTAGGAGCAGTGAAAAGCGGGGCAAGAAAAGCAATAAAAAAAACGAAGGCAGTCCGCTACTGCTTTGGAGACTGCAGCAAATGGACTTTCCATAAGTCTTCGTCTCCACGTATATGATCATCGTAATAAATAATCTTTTCTAGCTGACTCTGATGCAGACATTTCAGTCTTACCTGTCTCGTTCATTCCCCAAGCTCGACTTGCTAAAGCTAAGCTCGAAGCAGCAATTAAGTCAATAATGAACATATACGGCTTACATACTTTGCAATTACAATTCAATTGCAAAAGTCAGTTCACATGGAATTTCGTTATCACTGATGTACCATACCTAATCTTGGGTGCGGACTTCATTCATTATTTTGACTTGCTTATCGATTTTAGCCAAGCCGCTTTACGAACTCGCCAAAATACTGTATATGCAGCCGGAAAAATCTTACTTTCTCCGACTTATAACATATCACTATTATCACAATCTCACACTTTTTACGACATCTTGTCACAGTTTTCCACCACTTATGACTCTCAATTCAGAAAAGCCATCAGTGAAAGCTCAGTATGTCACTATCTACATACAGAGGGGCATCCTGTATCTGAGAAAGCTCGTCGTCTTTCTCCTGAAAAACTTAAAATTGCTAAAGCTTATTTCGCTGAAATGCATTCAAACTGATTGATAATGCCTTCCAACAGTCCTTGGGCATCGCCTATACAAATGGTTCTGAAAAAAGACGGAACGTGGCGCATCTGTGGTGATTATCGCCGATTAAACACCGTCACGATTCCTGATAAATACCCGGTGAAGAGACTTCAAGATTTCACAGCGATTCTCGCTGATACCAACATTTTTTCCACTCTCGATATGCAAAAAGCTTACATGCAGATTCCTCTGGTTTCTGAACACAGAGTTAAGTCGGCAGTTATCACACCTTTCGGCCTGTTCGAGTTCAATGTTATAACATTTGGAATGAGAAACGTGGCTCAAACCTTTCAACGATATGCGGACTCTGCTCTAGGCGATTTACCTTACGTATTTGTATATCTTGACGATATTCTAATCGCTTCTTCATCGCTCGATAAACATAGACGACACCTGAGAGTAGTGTTGGAAAGACTGAGAGACTTTGGTCTACAATTCGTAACGGTTCCCGTGACCGCTACAATATTCACAGGGTGATCCTAGGTGATGCGCGTCCTCGTGCTGATCGCCGGCTAGCTCAGTTACTCGGTGCGACAATTTGCACCGACCGCGGTGGCGTCGTGGTCCAACCTAGGATGAAATAACGGGAAGGTTTTGCCGAAATAATAATTCGAGAATTAATATAGTAATTAAGAAATGAATTATTATTAAGTTCAAGTTCTGGATCAATAATTACAGCGCACGCAGCAGCGCAATCGCGATCACACGCTCTTGCATACAGGACGCGATTGCACACGCATTGAGAGGGCTTGGTACTCGAGAGGTACTTACATTAGTTGCGCACGCCCTAGCCGTCGCTGGCCGCTTGTCGTCGCCTTGGTCAAGGATGGCCCCTCGTCCTGTTTGTGCCGCTGCACTCACGCACGCGATACGCAGAATCGGGCGACAATCCGTTGCCGCGTAAAAATGAACCACGTGGAGATCCGGAGCGCGACGCCGCTTCACGTGTCCCGACAATCAAGCCCGTCCGAAGGCGTACACGCGAGTCCAAGTCGTCCGTACCTCACGAACCCGCGACATTCGGCGCTACTCGTTCACGCTAGTCCGGGTCGTGCCTCAGGGTACACGCACTTGCGACGTACGGCGCGATCAACTTACGCCCGACGCAACTTCTCGCGATTTCGGGACTACGTCGATGTGGTCGTCTCAGCGTCCGAAAACGATCTCGCCGCGCTGCTCACAATCGCGCTGCTCGTAGGAGCGAATCGGTCACGTGACCAATTCGTCACCCCTGCTCCAAAATATTTTATGGCATCATGCAATTCGCGACACGCCGTATCCTCACTCACACATATTCGCACACACATGCGTCTCGCTGCCACTGCTGCGTGGAAAAACATAAGTCAGATGGTATATTTCACAATAGTCTGGCTGAGGTGGCGAGAGAGCTGTGACGGCGTAACGCAACTGTCACAAATTAAATCTAAATAAGTATCACTTTGGTCTACATGAAGTAGAATTTCTCGGCTTTTTAATTAATAAATCAGGTTACAAGCCATTACCTGCGAAAATCGACAACATAAGCAATTTTCCTCGTCCCCAGACAGTGGACGAACTCGTTTTCTCTGCATGATCAATTTCTATCACGAATACATACCACATCTCGCTCATTTACAAATACCCTTACACAGACACCCTATGGGCAATAAGAAAAAAGATAAATCACCTATCGTATGGGACGATGAAAGCCTTTCCGCGTTCGAAGCTTGCAAGCAACGTTTAGCTGACGTAGCTTTACTTGCCTTTCCGGTAGATACTGAACCTATTCGCATATGCTCTGATGCCTCGAGCACAGCTATGGGGGGGGGGGGGGNGGGGGGGGGGGGGGGGGCGTGCTTGAACAGCAAAATACTTCAGAGCCATGGTTTCCTTTAGCTTTCTCTTCACAAAAATTCAATAATGCACAAAGAAATTACTCAACATACGATCGTGAATTAACTGCGGCTGTAAAATCTACCAAATACTTTTAATATTATGTCGAGTCTGGGAAATTTATCCTCGGCAACGATCATAAACCCCTTCTGCAAGCTCTGTCTCAAAAGCGCGAGAAACCCATCCCACGTCGTGCCAGACAACTCGAATATCTTTCTCTTTTCGATATCGAAATGGTTTAGTTACCAGGCACACACAACAATGTTGCTGATGCACTCTCTTGCATAGAATCTCTTTACGAAATTTCCGCAATTGACCAAAATACTTATGCCATGTTAAATTGCATAAATGCATTCAAGCTGCTTATAGCTATTGATATGGGAGAGTTTTGCAACAAGCAAGCCGATGATCAGGAGTTGGCAGAAATTTTGAAGGACCCTTTACATCCTTTGAAACTAGTCAAATTCTCCTGGCCTATAAATAAACAATTTTTTTACGCTAACGTACAAGACAATAATATCAGGCCATATTTGCTTAAGTCACTTCGAACGGCAATTTGCAACACCTATCATGGTTTATCACATCCTACTGGCAGAGTCAATGATCGTTTAATTCATCGCAGTTATGTATGGCCAAACATGACGCGTGACATTACCAATTGGTGCAAATTTTGCTTGGATAGTCAGCAATCTAAAATTTCAAGGTACAACAAACTGAGTCCTGCCCAGTTTACTGCGCCTGATACTCGATTCTAACATATACATGTCGATCTTGTAGGTCCTCTCCCACCAAGAGATGGCTACAGGTTTATATTATCCATCATTGACAGATTTTCCCGTTGATCGGAAGCCATTCCTCTTCGCGACAGTACTGCGCACACTGTCGCGCAAGCGATATTCGACCACTGTATATCTCGCTCCGACGTTCCATCAATTTTAACTTCCGATCAAGGCAGCCAATTCGAATATGCCGTGTTTGAAGAATTTACACAATTATTCGGTATCAAACGCATTCGTACCATGGCCTATCATCCGGCCTCAACCGGAATGGTAGAACGTTGGCACATAGATCTCAAAGCCGCCTTGATGTGTAGAACTCATACCCAAGATTGGGTAACTTCACTTCCTACTGTCTTTTTCGAACTTCGCACCAGGATTATTTTACCTGAAGACATAAGCCCAGCAGAAATGCTTTATGGCACAGCTCTGTGCATACCCGGCGACTTCATCGGTGAAATTAATCGCGACGAAGATGAACTTAAAACGTTCAAAACTCCCTTTGTGCAACGCATGCAGAACTTAAAGCCTATTGAGGGAATTGCAAAATCTAAGGTAGAACCGTTTTACTTCAAAGACTTTGAATCTTGCACTCATATCTTCAAAGCAATCAAAGCTGTAAAACCACCTCTTACTAGACCTTTCACAGGTCCACACAAAGTATACCATAAACATGACTCACGTATACAATTTGATATCATCATAGGTAATAAAGTGAAAACAGTTTCGATCAAGCACTTAAAACCAGCCTATCTCGCTTTTGATGCAGACGAAACACATTTACCTCCTCCTCCGGAGCCACAAGTCGACAAGACTATTTCAAATGAGCTTACTCAAACGAATGAGCAAAACTCCATCATCAACAAGTCGCTCACCGCAGATCAACCTGTTCTCTCACTTCCTCACACTACGGATCAACAAGATCCTCCGTTCACAGTCGATCAACACGAGCACTCCTCTCTCACTACTGATCAACACGATCAATCAGCTATCAACGCTGCAAATCAACACGATTCTCCGGTAATTGTTGCCGCAGATCTTCCCGACATTTCAGACCCAAAGGCTACAAGCTATGAAAAACTCGTAGGGAAAAAGACCACACAAAGTCGTAATACAACCACCTACGACCAAGACACGAGAACTTCAACCTGTCGACCCTAGTGAATATCGCCTCACAGCAGTAAAATACAATTCCAGATGGAAGTGCACACCTGGCACAATCAATTGCTATTCACAGACAGTCTCATGCAAAATTCAAACTTTTGCAGCTGCTAACTTGTTCAAATGGTCCTACGTCGATAAAAATGGCAAAACCCAGCACGGATTCGTTAAAATTGTACCGTTAGGCAACAAAACCTTCTCAAAGACTTTAAATGTCATTCAACCACCAAAAAAGTACTCGAAGCAAAACCTACAAAGTCCGCTCGTTTCACACTACACAATTACCATGAAAATTTTCGAAAGTCTAGACATCCGCACGTCATTCAACATCGTGATGGCATATGCACTACATCCTACACTCGTAAACGCGCTCGTTACATATTTTTTCGACAGCTCGTGGCCAATACCGTTTGGGCAAACTTCGTTCGATAGCTTAACATCAATGTTCAACAAATACGCACCGCGTACGCTAATCTTCGATAACCCCAATAACATCAACTCCGTCAGACTCGTTAAAGAATGTTTAAAAAAAATTCACGGTAATTCGCTTTGCAGGCGAGACGGGGCGAAGGGCCACTTGCGTTATCTTGACTTAACCGACGTTGAGATGACAAAGCAATGCCTGGAGTTCATAGCAAACAACTTTAAAATAGACAGGTTCAAGTTGGGGCGTACTCTCTCTGTCACAGAGAAAATTACTTGTAAAATGAGTATTACCGAATTAATCATTGTTAACAATCCAAAATTTAGAGGAGAGTGTCTCCAGAACGAGCACCTGCAGAAATTTACAATTAAGGTGATGCCTTGGCCACAATTTTTACCGACCGAGCACAGAAAATGTATATTTTCGTAACTTTTTTTCCAGGCTGATTTTCGAAAAACGGCTCTGTGGAGCCCTCCGTTTTGTTGTTGAGAACTGCGACAAATTTCAGCCAATTTCATCGGATAGTTTTCCCGGAAAACAGGATCGAAAATTTTGATTACTGTTAGCAGGATAAAAAATTTTGATCCTGTTTTCCGGGAAAACTACTCGATGAAATTGGCTGAAATTTGGTGCAGTTGTTCACAGCAACAATACGAAGCACTCCACAGAGCCGTTTTTTGAAAATCGGTCTAGTAAAAAAGTTATTAAAACTTACACGTTTAATACTCGATCGGTAAAAATCGTGGCCAAGGCATCACCTTAATAATTATACAATCAACAACTTTGAAATAATAATCATGTTTGCGACAGATTTTTACGACGGTTCGGTTCAGCTGTTTGAACAATTATTTAGCGATCGAAACGCGCTCGAGCGCATTAGTGTTAAATTTGAAAAACCAAATGTTAGATTAGTCAATCCAGATTTCAATCCGCAAATCCACATGTCACCAAAAATTAAATACTTAGACTTAAGCAATGTTTGTTAAATCTGTAATTGATCAAATCATTCCACGCATACCTAACGTTACAATCCTAAAATTCAAAAACATTCATCTTAGTGATAATGTGGATTTCTCGCGATTAAGGGGGGGGGGGGGGGGGGNGGGGGGGTGGGGGGTTATTAATGTTTCCTAACAATTAAGTTTAATGTGAGTAAACCACACATTCTAGATAAACTACCTACAAGTCTTATTTCTATTACTCTAAGCTATGCCAAAGAAGACCTACGTTCACCTTTGAAACAATCAGAAAATAAATAGATCAAAAAGTACAAGTCTGCTGTCGTGGTTTTAACATTATTGAGCCGCAGTGGATGCTAGATCATTACAAAAAAAGGACTTTGTTCCACAGCAAGTGCGGCCAAAATTACTTTGTAAGAAAAATTACTGTTAAGCCTATCGTTAAAACACCGTTGTGTTCAACACAAAAAAATTTAATATATAATGTTAAGCGTTCATAATACTCAAAAATATTCTTTTTTCTTAAAACATTATATTTTTATACGCTTATAGCTAGTAAAAGAATAATGTTAATGTTGTTACAATACAAATATAAACAATATCCTTTCCTCACTTATCATTATTAATTGACAAATGTAATGTTTTTTCTTTCAAAAAAAAAAAAAATAATAAAAGAAGTAAGGGGGTAGTACTGTGGCGTCAGCAACAGACGCACTCGCCAAAGCGCACCCTAGCGACGCGCACGCAATTGCCTTGCCACTCATTGTAAGCAACTCGTGTCGCCTCGCACGCTGCGTCATGCCTCACACGCTTGCTCCGACCGACGAGCTGTAAGCATCGCGAGCAATAAACCACACTCTCTACCAGTTAACTTCAATTGTCAGTGTCTTTTTCTCTCTCTACCCTCTACCTCACGCGGGTATGAAGCCACCCGACCTTCTGATCAGCAAGCCGTCAACCTGGCTACGCTTCAATGCCATTGAGCACCTAATAGCGCGTGAACGTGTGTGTACAAGCCTCGCGCTCATAACTGTTCGAGTATTTCTCGAAAAGTGACTTTTTTGCTAATGGCAGCTTATGCATTTAATGTCAGCAATTTAATACGAATTTGGATACTTACATTAGATTTCCAAACCCTCCAGATTGCAATTCATGTTAGTTAAATCCTACACTCCAGTCATTTTTAGCTTTAGATTTTTTCAAAAGGCTAGATAGTTGAAAATTGAATTGTGACAGTCGGATCTTATTTTATATGAAACATAAAAAACATTTTTGAAGGGAGAGGGAAACAATCTTTAAACGTTCTTTTAACGTGAGTATAGATATTTGACTCAATTTTTTCAAAATAAAATAAATATTTTAAATGAACGGAGCATTCTGGTTAAAACTGACAAAAAGGCACGATTTTTGTGAAATTACAAATCAATCAATCAATCAATCAATCACAATCAACCGTTTTGGACAATCAATCGTTTTGGATTAAATAAGCTAGCTAACTCTTGAAGCGTTGAAAAAAAATTTTATTGGACTTTCAAGTGTACATATCGACCTTTTTAACGAAGAGCAGCATGTTTATATGTTAATTGAAAATGCGTGACCTCAAAAATTGCTTTTGTTGACGGCCGCGATTCGAATTGAAATATTAAACTACAAAGTAAAAAATAGTTTTTTCGTTACTTTTGTGGAAACTTATAAGGAAAGCTTTTAATTTTAGAAAATAAAATTAAAATAAAACTGATTTTAACTGTCATCTTTTAACAAAATGATTACATACTTGACAAATATGTTTAATTCTACGTTTTTGCAGAGAGCTGAAAAAAGAGTTAATCATCTATTATCGGACGGATAACAAGTACGAGAAAAGTTTCGTTAGGTAGCAGTGATTCGGTGGACTGCGACGGCGCGATGATGAGGAAGCGTGAATCCGACGTGGCAGCGGTGGCTTCTGAGATTGGACTCAATGAAGTCGTGACTGGTAGTGGTGAACGGGAGTCAGAAGGGGTGATCTCGTTCGTGCCTTTGCAGGTGTCAGAGTTTGATCGTCTGGTAGAAGTGACTTTTGATCGCTACCTTCTGTAGATCGTTCAAGCTCTCAGGTATCTCTTTTCTTCGGCCGTCTGTTTGAATAGTAAGCAATGAACTTACTAATTCAGGTAGTGTGGCTAACTCGTTTCTCAATCAATGAAAATCAGGTATTTGTGTTCAACCTGGAACATGCCGGAGCTTTATTTCGACTCGGTTAATAAGCATTTTCAGTCACCGTTCATTTTTGGGTAACAAGTTTTTACAAGTTCTCCACCTAGCGGCTTGTTTACATATTATATAAATAAACAAAAAGTGTGCGCTGCTGTTATATAACAGCGCAGTATATAACACATCTTACCTCGGAATGCGAAAGAAGATGGGCCTTTTTCAGAACATGTCCAACATGATGTGGCCAGATTTTTGAATATTTTTTTCGAATATTTAGAAGTCAATAGTCAACATTGTAATGGAGAATATATTTTGACAGATTCGTTTCCGAGTTCTTTATTTCGAAAAAATTTGAGAGTTGAATTGACTGAAAATTACGAATTTGTAAATTGTCAAAGTATTTGGAGAGAGATGGACTCTCACCATATGCTTCTTGTAAGCTTACCGGAAGGATTTCAGAAAGATACTTTTCATTTAAACAATTTAATTAAGCTACCATAAAGTGCCATCGACTATCGGTACGTTGGATGCAATAAATGTGGTTCTAATAATATGCACAAAAAAAACCTAATAATAACAAATGAACCGACAATTTTGACAATTCAATTACAACGATATTCAATTACAATTTATTTTCCAGAAGAACTCGATTTGACCCGTATATATGAGTGAGTACTCATTTTATGAATATTATTATTTATATTATTATTTAAGAGACTATTAACAGATGGAAAAAATAAAAGGTGTATTTATCATTTATTTTCTCAGCTAGCTAAAAAAAATAAAATGGTGGAAGTTTGGACATTTTTTTCAATAATAAAGATAAAGCGATAATAGTCCCTGAAGTCGTACTTTCATAAGTATTTTCGAATTGAACTTTTTAAAATTTTATAATGTTCTACTTATTTAAAATATTTCTTAATAGAAAATCAAATAAACAGATCTTATATAGATTGAAATCTGTTATGGTTCATGAGGGCGATTATACTGAGGCAACTGTAATTCATATTGCTTAAAAAACTCGCAATGGGTTTTATACGATGATGCAGTAACAATAAATATAAAAGATATTGCTTTATTAGAAAAAATACAGCAATAGAGTTGCTTATTATCTTATGAAATTAACGATTAACTATATAAAAATGCAAACAATAATAGTTTTTAGTTTAAAAGCTAAGCATAATAAAAAATATATATGGGCTATATCGTGTCAACTGCCCCCCCCCCCTTCTTGGATCAGAGATGGAATTTAATTTTTCATATTTTATTCTACCCCCAAGGGTGAATATTAAAAAATTATTGAAACATGATAGTTTATGTAAAATTTGATGATGAATTCAAATTTGTCATCCAAAATCATATTCATAACCTCAAAATCAAGAAGAAATAAAATCAGTTACATGTACTGCGAATTCTTTATTTCACTTATAGCATCATGAGCGTAGCGAGTCATAATACTAAATTTTAAAATACAACTCTGTAATTAAGTTTCGAATTTTGATGCTTGACCCGATATTAGCATCACTCGCTTCGCTCGTGATATAACATTAATATAAAAAATATTTTTTCATGTTGACTTGTGTGTAACAAATTACACACAACATTCTTTCTCGTCCGTACACATACCATCATCCGCGAATCATATTTCAGGACTCTGCATAATTTTTACCAGGTAATTAGTATAACGTCTCTACGTATTAATGTGTCTCCGACAAATTGTAGGCTAATTAATACGATCGATAAAATTATAAATATTACGTTGCTAGGCTGAGCTGGCCATAGCAACCGCTGCATCTGTCGGACACGCAGAAGTGAGCAAAAGTACTTTTTTTTCTAGGCTACGCGTACAGTGAAAGTCAATACTTTTGACGGAGAGATTGAAAAAAGACTTTTTCTTGATAAAAAAGCTTTTGCAGACCTACTTCGAAGCAAAAAAATGAATTCGAAATGAATCTCCGGCGCTTTTATCTGCGGGCTCGTACACTCTTCCAGAGATCGCGTGGCCGGCAAGGCGAGGAAGCCCACAGCCCGTACCAAGCCTCCGCAAGACGTCTACTGCGCGTGGCGATCAAGACCAGCAAGCTCCGGTGCTGGAGACAGCTTTGCGACGAAGTCAACAGCGACATTTGGGGCAAACCATACAAGGTTGCCATGTCGCGCCTGCAATGCCCGCAAATCAAGCAGCATAGCTCCCCTCTCCTGGTGCGTGGTGCGGTGGTGGATCTGTTCCCGTGAGTACTGTCACGTGGGACGACAAGGCCCCACCAGTGACGCGGCGCACTACAATGAGAGTCATAAGCATAGCTCATCAGCGGCGGTAGTATCAGTACATCAAGCGACTAGGAGACACCTGGCGCGAACAGCCCCTCTGATATATTTTGAGCCTAATTAGTTATTTCGCCTTTTATTTAACCCGTTTCGGGCCAAACGGACGAAATTTTAGTTATTTTTTCATTCGCTGTAAACTCTGTGAAAAAATGATGTCAGAAATGTCAGAATAGTCATAACCGACGTAAAATTTTATGAACTTTTCGAATCCGGCGTCAGAATTGTCAAAAAAGTTGATGTGTAAAAGTTATGAACAATTAAACAATAAAAAACACGATTTTTTTGAAAAAAAATTTGATTTGATCCGAATTTTCGAGTCGAAACAAACTTGCTCTATAGGTCTAACACGTTTTTTTTGCGTCCAAGGGGTGTAGACTTAAAAGTCCAATAGTTACGATATCGAAATTTAACATGGCGGACACGAAAATGGCGCTTCGTAGAAAAAAACCGTATATGAATGTAGTCAATTTTTTTATATGTCAACCAAGCGCCTAGGAACAAAACGTTATAGAGAAAATGTTGAATTTCGATATCGTAACTATTGGACTTTTAAGTCTACACCCCATGGACGCAAAAAAAACGTGTTAGACCTATAGAGCAAGTCTGTTTCGACTCGAAAATTCGGATCAAATCAAATTTTTTTTCAAAAAAATCGTGTTTTTTATTGTATAATTGTTCATAACTTTTACACATCAACTTTTTTGACAATTCTGACGCCGGATTCGAAAAGTTCATAAAATTTTACGTCGGTTATGACTATTCTGACATTTCTGACATAATTTTTTCACAGAGTTTACAGCGGTCCAAACCGCCAACACCGCAGACACCGCCAGAAATAAAGGCACGCCGAGCTGCACGATCCACGGAGGAGTTGGAGCGGCAGACGAAAAAAGAGCTTGTGCCTCTTCCCGACCCGCGAAAGTCGCCAAAGAAGTCTAGTTCCAGTAAGTAGTCGTTTCAAGTCATGTTATATTTAAGTCGGAACCTCAATTAATATATAATTTTTGTAGGTGATAGTGGTTCAGATTCCGATGACAATATTGTTAGGTCCGGTCGTAAGAAGAAAACTTCGCCGAACAAGCCTACGAAGACTTCGATATCCTCGGACAGCGATTCGGACTCGGATTCCGACTCGATAACTGGGCATTCGGGGTCTGCATCCATGAGCTCCGATGACGAACCGCCAGCCGCTGTTCGCGAAGCCTCCCCTCGTCATAAGAAGTCAGGAAGCAGAAAATCAAAGTCCTCGCTGAAAAGATCTCCATCTCCTCCAATTAGCGAGTCAGAAGAATCAGCCTACGAGCCCTCGCCAAAGTCGGCACCTAAGAAAAGCGAGCAAATCACCAGGCGCAAGACACGCTCCTCTGAAAATAAGATAACAGAAGAATTGAACCATAGTTCGTCCATGCGTTCGCAGCCCAACTATCCGCGAGAGACTGACAACGGGCAACAAGTTGCGTCTACGTCGACCGGGTTTAAGTCCCTACCGTTGAAGACCTCGGCTGGATCGCCCAACGTACCGAAGGATCCCAGGTATAGATCAGAGACTTACAATAACTTGCGCGTCTATTTACGTCCGTTGGACTTACCAACGTTAAAATACAACAAAATTGTAATGGACGACGACGTTCTCTCTAGTGCAAGTACAGTCGACAAAGAACAATATTTCACAAGCAGAAAGAGTGATTCCAAACTCGGACCGCAAGAGTCTAAACGTTCCAAGGGTGAAATCGAGTCCGGACACGAAGTCGATAAATCTGCAACAGTTGATGATAAGTCCAGACCCGAGGACAATTTCAAAAAGCCAAGCATTAAGACCCTGTCGGATGTGGTACTCAAGAATCCGATTGACTTACAAACCATAACTTCCAGTAAAGTCACGTGTTCCACGCCGAAGTTAGAGAAGAACACATCGAATCCAGATACGCCTAACCAGTCAGTTATACCAAAAAATAAAATACGACTTTCTCTGAGCCTACCTCACAGTAGGAACAACACGACATGCAAAATGGACGAATCCTCAGCCTTGACCAGTGACAGTGCCTTAAAGTCGCGACGCGACAAATTTGATTCCGGAAATGATACCATAACGTCGGACTTGTCGCAAAGGTTAGCCGAAGAATCCGCAAATGAAAAGTCGCAACAGAAAAGAAAACACTCCGCGCCGCATTCGTCGGATCCCGACGATGAGAAATCGGCTAAAAGGGCAAAGAAGGAATCGAAAAAATCACCTAAAAGCGATAAGATAGATCAAAAAAATAAAACGACAAAGTCGGAACCTAAGGAGCATCGGCACAAAAAGTCCAAAAGCAAACGTCAAGAATCGGACGATTCGGGTAACGAATTCGAACATGAGAGTGATAGGAAAANTTTAGGACTCGACTTATTAAAGTGACAAACATAAAAAAAAGATAATTTTTTCGACCTGATCCCGTATAGAGGGTACTTCCAATGGGAAACGAAGTGGGTACGCGGGGGTAATATCAAATCGCGCAAGTCCAACTGCCAGTAGGATGGATCCTACCCTTATATACGAGTATATACATAGTTTGATCACGTATATAATCAGAAGTCGGAACCTTATAAAATTGAACTTAGTATATTTTTTTCAACTTACTTGCTCAATGTCGATACCTATTGTAATAAAATATTACTTGTCACATGAGTTCCTACTCATTGGAAAATTATTGAACTATTTTAGGACTCGACTTATTAAAGTGACAAACATAAAAAAAAGATAATTTTTTCGACCTGATCCCGTATAGAGGGTACTTCCAATGGGAAACGAAGTGGGTACGCGGGGGTAATATCAAATCGCGCAAGTCCAACTGCCAGTAGGATGGATCCTACCCTTATATACGAGTATATACATAGTTTGATCACGTATATAATCAGAAGTCGGAACCTTATAAAATTGAACTTAGTATATTTTTTTCAACTTACTTGCTCAATGTCGATACCTATTGTAATAAAATATTACTTGTCACATGAGTTCCTACTCATTGGAAAATTATTGAACTATTTTAGGACTCGACTTATTAAAGTGACAAACATAAAAAAAAGATAATTTTTTCGACCTGATCCCGTATAGAGGGTACTTCCAATGGGAAACGAAGTGGGTACGCGGGGGTAATATCAAATCGCGCAAGTCCAACTGCCAGTAGGATGGATCCTACCCTTATATACGAGTATATACATAGTTTGATCACGTATATAATCAGAAGTCGGAACCTTATAAAATTGAACTTAGTATATTTTTTTCAACTTACTTGCTCAATGTCGATACCTATTGTAATAAAATATTACTTGTCACATGAGTTCCTACTCATTGGAAAATTATTGAACTATTTTAGGACTCGACTTATTAAAGTGACAAACATAAAAAAAAGATAATTTTTTCGACCTGATCCCGTATAGAGGGTACTTCCAATGGGAAACGAAGTGGGTACGCGGGGGTAATATCAAATCGCGCAAGTCCAACTGCCAGTAGGATGGATCCTACCCTTATATACGAGTATATACATAGTTTGATCACGTATATAATCAGAAGTCGGAACCTTATAAAATTGAACTTAGTATATTTTTTTCAACTTACTTGCTCAATGTCGATACCTATTGTAATAAAATATTACTTGTCACATGAGTTCCTACTCATTGGAAAATTATTGAACTATTTTAGGACTCGACTTATTAAAGTGACAAACATAAAAAAAAGATAATTTTTTCGACCTGATCCCGTATAGAGGGTACTTCCAATGGGAAACGAAGTGGGTACGCGGGGGTAATATCAAATCGCGCAAGTCCAACTGCCAGTAGGATGGATCCTACCCTTATATACGAGTATATACATAGTTTGATCACGTATATAATCAGAAGTCGGAACCTTATAAAATTGAACTTAGTATATTTTTTTCAACTTACTTGCTCAATGTCGATACCTATTGTAATAAAATATTACTTGTCACATGAGTTCCTACTCATTGGAAAATTATTGAACTATTTTAGGACTCGACTTATTAAAGTGACAAACATAAAAAAAAGATAATTTTTTCGACCTGATCCCGTATAGAGGGTACTTCCAATGGGAAACGAAGTGGGTACGCGGGGGTAATATCAAATCGCGCAAGTCCAACTGCCAGTAGGATGGATCCTACCCTTATATACGAGTATATACATAGTTTGATCACGTATATAATCAGAAGTCGGAACCTTATAAAATTGAACTTAGTATATTTTTTTCAACTTACTTGCTCAATGTCGATACCTATTGTAATAAAATATTACTTGTCACATGAGTTCCTACTCATTGGAAAATTATTGAACTATTTTAGGACTCGACTTATTAAAGTGACAAACATAAAAAAAAGATAATTTTTTCGACCTGATCCCGTATAGAGGGTACTTCCAATGGGAAACGAAGTGGGTACGCGGGGGTAATATCAAATCGCGCAAGTCCAACTGCCAGTAGGATGGATCCTACCCTTATATACGAGTATATACATAGTTTGATCACGTATATAATCAGAAGTCGGAACCTTATAAAATTGAACTTAGTATATTTTTTTCAACTTACTTGCTCAATGTCGATACCTATTGTAATAAAATATTACTTGTCACATGAGTTCCTACTCATTGGAAAATTATTGAACTATTTTAGGACTCGACTTATTAAAGTGACAAACATAAAAAAAAGATAATTTTTTCGACCTGATCCCGTATAGAGGGTACTTCCAATGGGAAACGAAGTGGGTACGCGGGGGTAATATCAAATCGCGCAAGTCCAACTGCCAGTAGGATGGATCCTACCCTTATATACGAGTATATACATAGTTTGATCACGTATATAATCAGAAGTCGGAACCTTATAAAATTGAACTTAGTATATTTTTTTCAACTTACTTGCTCAATGTCGATACCTATTGTAATAAAATATTACTTGTCACATGAGTTCCTACTCATTGGAAAATTATTGAACTATTTTAGGACTCGACTTATTAAAGTGACAAACATAAAAAAAAGATAATTTTTTCGACCTGATCCCGTATAGAGGGTACTTCCAATGGGAAACGAAGTGGGTACGCGGGGGTAATATCAAATCGCGCAAGTCCAACTGCCAGTAGGATGGATCCTACCCTTATATACGAGTATATACATAGTTTGATCACGTATATAATCAGAAGTCGGAACCTTATAAAATTGAACTTAGTATATTTTTTTCAACTTACTTGCTCAATGTCGATACCTATTGTAATAAAATATTACTTGTCACATGAGTTCCTACTCATTGGAAAATTATTGAACTATTTTAGGACTCGACTTATTAAAGTGACAAACATAAAAAAAAGATAATTTTTTCGACCTGATCCCGTATAGAGGGTACTTCCAATGGGAAACGAAGTGGGTACGCGGGGGTAATATCAAATCGCGCAAGTCCAACTGCCAGTAGGATGGATCCTACCCTTATATACGAGTATATACATAGTTTGATCACGTATATAATCAGAAGTCGGAACCTTATAAAATTGAACTTAGTATATTTTTTTCAACTTACTTGCTCAATGTCGATACCTATTGTAATAAAATATTACTTGTCACATGAGTTCCTACTCATTGGAAAATTATTGAACTATTTTAGGACTCGACTTATTAAAGTGACAAACATAAAAAAAAGATAATTTTTTCGACCTGATCCCGTATAGAGGGTACTTCCAATGGGAAACGAAGTGGGTACGCGGGGGTAATATCAAATCGCGCAAGTCCAACTGCCAGTAGGATGGATCCTACCCTTATATACGAGTATATACATAGTTTGATCACGTATATAATCAGAAGTCGGAACCTTATAAAATTGAACTTAGTATATTTTTTTCAACTTACTTGCTCAATGTCGATACCTATTGTAATAAAATATTACTTGTCACATGAGTTCCTACTCATTGGAAAATTATTGAACTATTTTAGGACTCGACTTATTAAAGTGACAAACATAAAAAAAAGATAATTTTTTCGACCTGATCCCGTATAGAGGGTACTTCCAATGGGAAACGAAGTGGGTACGCGGGGGTAATATCAAATCGCGCAAGTCCAACTGCCAGTAGGATGGATCCTACCCTTATATACGAGTATATACATAGTTTGATCACGTATATAATCAGAAGTCGGAACCTTATAAAATTGAACTTAGTATATTTTTTTCAACTTACTTGCTCAATGTCGATACCTATTGTAATAAAATATTACTTGTCACATGAGTTCCTACTCATTGGAAAATTATTGAACTATTTTAGGACTCGACTTATTAAAGTGACAAACATAAAAAAAAGATAATTTTTTCGACCTGATCCCGTATAGAGGGTACTTCCAATGGGAAACGAAGTGGGTACGCGGGGGTAATATCAAATCGCGCAAGTCCAACTGCCAGTACGATGGATCCTACCCTTATATACGAGTATATCCATAGTTTGATCACGTATATAATCAGAAGTCGAAACCTTCAAAAATCAAACTTGTTCTTTCCGGGACCGGGAAATTACGAACCGGTTAAAATCAAATCGTGGGAGGGCTCGTACGCACGTGCGATCATGTTGTTGATAGAGGTGATCGACGGCCGATCGCTTTTTTACCCGGATTTTCAGGAGACGCGACTCAAGCGAGCGAGTACTTGTTCGCGCGCGATCGCGGCGTGGACACAAGTGTTCGGCGGCCGAACACTTTTGTCCTACAGATTTCGAAGAGACGCGACTCAAGCGAGCGAGTACTTGTGCGCGCGCGCGCGATCGCGGCGTGGACACAAGTGTTCGGCGGTCGAACACTTTAGTCCTTCAGATTGCGATAAGACGCGACTCCAGCGAGCGAGTACTTGTGCGCGCGCGCGATCGCGGCGTGGACACAAGTGTTCGGCGGTCGAACACTTTAGTCCTTCAGATTGCGATAAGACGCGACTCAAGCGAGCGAGTACTTGTGCGCGCGGCGCGATCGCGGCGTGGACACAAGTGTTCGGCGGTCGAACACTTTTGTCCTTCAGATTTCGAAGAGACGCGACTCAAGCGAGCGAGTACTTGTGCGCGCGCGCGCGATCGCGGCGTGGACACAAGTGTTCGGCGGTCGAACACTTTAGTCCTTCAGATTGCGATAAGACGCGACTCAAACGAGCGAGTACTTGTGCGCGCGGCGCGAACCCGGCGTGGACACAAGTGTTCGGCGGTCGAACACTTTAGTCCTTCAGATTGCGATAAGACGCGACTCAAGCGAGCGAGTACTTGTGCGCGCGCGTGCGATCGCGGCGTGGACACAAGTGTTCGGCGGTCGAACACTTTAGTCCTTCAGATTGCGATAAGACGCGACTCCAGCGAGCGAGTACTTGTGCGCGTGTACGCTATCGTTACATGAATTGAACGGTCACGATTTCCCAATTTTCTTTGGTAGTATGGTTATACCGAAGGTGTGTTCTATCGTATTCTGACATTCATACAATATTAGATGTGAAGAGGGTTTAATTGAATGACAACGATCTAAATATTCTGTAAAAGAAAAATTTTTATTCGGCAACAAAACGACATAAGTTACAATTTTGTGATTATTTCGGATATGTTATACGAGGTTTTCTTCGTAAACCAGCGATACGTTCAGCATATAGATGAGCGTTCTGCCTTTGATGTTTCAAAGTCAAAGCATACACGGTCAATAATTCATTCTTTAATTTACGTGGCAATCCAACAACATGACGAAGATACGCTTCTTCGTCGAATGTTCTCAATTCATTGATTGGAACTTCCTGTATGGATGGTTGCCCTCCCAGATGTACGGATAAACATTGACGTTTCTGATCATCCATTTTGATGTAAATATAAGGATAGCAAGGTATGGTCTCAGAAGAACGAGCATAAATTTCGCCCGGCACCATAACTTTGCCATCTTGTGGCCGCGGATCCACGAATTCGGTAACCTGTTCTCGTTGCTTTTTCTTTGCAGGCGTTAAGGAACCGACTTTGGTCGTTTTAGACGAACCATCATTGCGAAGTTGCCGTTTCACGGGTGGACCAGGTAAGTCGGGTTCTAGCGGCTCTGGATTATAATCTTCCAACTCTGCGAAATCGCGTAGAATTTGTTGCACAATGTTCGGCGTGGAATAATTGGTGATGGAGTTTGCATCGTCTGACGATGGTACCAATAAATCAGCGGTCGCTTCCCTCAATGCAACACCGTTAGTATCACCCCCATTCGTCGGTTTCAGAATTGAGACGACTTGATTATTGTCGCTGTAACAAATTACACATGAAAATTAAGTAAGTACCGACTTTAGAAAGTCTGTGATATTTGCGTCAAACATAAAAACAAACTCACTCTACAATGAGCATTTGACCTTCAGGAATGGTTTGAGGAATTGGTCGTGGTTCCTCGAAATCCGTTTGAATAAGAGGGTTCAAATCTCGATGGTCGAGTATCTCTTCGGCTGGGTCGCGTTGAATGGGACGATCGCTCTCGTCATCCGTGTCGCCAGCCTGATTCTGGGCAACTTCAACCTCATCGCTTCGCGGTATGGCTTCTTCTATCAAAGCTTCGTTCTCGTTTGGAAGCCCAAAGACAAAACCTTGCTTATGTAGTATTCGCGTCATTTCGCACTTTGGCATTCTGTTGTGGAATAAGTTTTGATAAGTACCGACTTACGAGTGAGTATTTTTAATGTGAACTCACTCGAGCTTTCTGAAATAAACCTTCATTATATTATATTCGTGCTCCTGCGTAGGGAACATTATTCTCGAACGATTTTTCAAAAAGAATCGCATTTCCGTACGACACTTCGTCCCATTAAATTTGCGACGTACACGTTTCAATTCCGTCGCCTTCATCTTTCGATCAGGACGCGACTCATCACCATCTTTAGGATAAGGGGTGGTATTCCTTCCACCTAATAGTAAAACTTGAATCACGTAATTGATACCATTCAGGTCCAGGTCTACGTCCATTCTGCGTTTGGCATCTTTATAAACGGTTGATACCAAATCGTCTGTGGTAGAACTGAAAAAGAAAAACCAATCAAAGTATTTTATCTCTAAGTATCGATTTCAAATTTAATAACTCACTATTTATATAGAAAGCAACAAAGGATGTAACTGGAACTTATGGCCCATGGCCGCAATCGTCTCACAAAAGCGCCATGGAATAAATCAAACATCTTCATAATGGCGATTTTGTCCAACTTGGTGTTACACAATTGCGGATCACCTTCACAGGCTGCTTCCGTACAATATATTTCATTCATGATTTGTATCATGGGATTAGTCAAAGCCGCGGAAGATGGTACTTTCATCCACTCGTAGAACATGGTGCGAACGAAGCGGGTGATACGTGCAGCTAACACCGGGGAGCGATTGAAGCAGTCGATACTGAAGGAATTTCTCATCTTGATGTTTGATTCCGCTTCAACCGCAAAGTAGGGACTTGCCAATGAAGAACTTTGTCCGAAGCTGCTTCTCTGTCTTCTTGGAATTCAATTTATTGAACGATGATAATGAACAATCGGACGAAGTATTCCTACTGTTGCCTGAGTTCCCTTGCGACTGAGAGAGCGGCATCCTCTCCCCTCCTTTTTATAGCCCCGGACCGAGCAAAAAAAAACAAAATAGAAAAGGAACGAGAAAATAAAGAGTGGGGGTAAATAACATTCAACACAATGCGACATCTACCGGTCAATTTTTTCCTTCAACGAAAAGTTAGCTTAAGCCGAGACCTTCTGTATTTCGACTTTAAATTATTTTTGTCAAACCGCAAAACAAAAGTCGTAACCTATTTTTCCTAGACTTGTACATTTTTTGTCAGTTTTTAAGTTACAAGCCATTACTTAATTAAATGAAATCTTACTTGCATTATGGGTTTCTACTTAGTTTAAAGTTATTGATTTATTTTTAGGACTCAACTTATTTAAGTGGCAAACATAAAAAAAAGATAATTTTTTCGACCTGATCCCGTATAGAGGGTACTCCCAATGGGGAACGAAGTGGGTACGCGGGGGTAATATCTAATCGCGCAAGTCCAACTGTCATAAGGACCTATCCCATGCTCGTACAGACGCGATGGTATTGTTACAATCATTTTGTGGAAGAATAAGTCAGGACTTATTAAAATTGTAGTAGTAATTAGGACAATAACTGATAAGTCGTTACTTTAATATCATTTGTAGATACAAGCTCAAAAATCGCAACTTAATATTTTTATATTTGGATAAGTTACAACGTAATTGATATTACTAATTACAAAAGTGTAAGTTGCTACTTAACGCATAAAAAAAAAGAAAAAAAAAAAAAAAAAAAAAAAAAAAAAAGAAAAAAAAAAGGGGGGGGCGTGGCTTCCGTGATCGTTTCCACTGCCCATCCCCACCGAACGCTCCCCACTACGAACGGTTCGCCCACTCCATCGGTTGCTCGTTACCCCTACTTTGCGTTACCATGGTAACGAGTGAAGTGGGGGGGAAAAAATTTAGTATAAATAGGGCGGTCTCGGGGCAAACGGTATCAGTCGACGGCAGAACTCCGAAAATGGACGACTTCTTAAAGACCTGGCACTTGACTAAATTGGAAGCACTCATTCAGAAGGCAGATCTACCACTTGGGGACGTCGAGACTCTTTCTTTCGCCTTTGAATACGATAACGAACATCGCCGCAAGTTTTACGCTATCAAGGTCCAGGACTTTTGTGAAAAGTACGAAACCTGGCGCGAACGTTATATGTACGAATTGATTTTTAATCGTACCTGCATCTATTTGGACATCGAGTTCGACAAGACGAAACATCAAATCGGAACAACTAACGTCAGCGCAATTGTTCTGGAATTACTTCAAGATTTTCTTAACTCACACGAACAATATCGCAACCTATCATTGAAATCTTGTATTTTGGACGCAAGTAACGACTTAAAATTCTCTCAGCACATTATCGTTCGTTTGTTTGACAACGAAACCGAATATATCTTTGCCGATCCTGACGGACGACCATTGCAGTGGTTCATGCGCAGCTTCAAAGATTATTTGCAGATAATCGCAGCTGATCCGGAACACCCTCTTTATTTGTTGGTTGGGTCAATCACGAAATATTTAAGAAACAAAATATTTAAAACGGACGAAGACGATTGGACATTGGAAGAAGTCGAGAATAAAATTTGTAAGTCACAACTTTAAAATATTTTTGAAGAGATTGTAATAACTTTCATTCTAGGTAGCCACGCACTAGAACACTGGGAGGAGGCTCAGACGCCCTTGCGACTGCTATTACCCAACAGTCTTATTATAGACTTCGAGGTCTACAAAGCATCGCAACAGTTCCGACTTTACGGATCGAGGAAGCGACTTAGTACGAGACCTTTGGAATTTAAGTGGGCTAGTTGCAACATCACGGACATTCTACGATTCACCCTAGTTACCATTCCCCAGTCTAACAACGTTACGTTCATTTATCACGGAATCAACGAAATAGTAATACGCAAGACATTGGAACCCTTTTATAGAAGACCAACTCCAGGGGGCGCGATCCTTAACTCTCGAGGTTTCGGGATCGAAATAATTAAAACGCTATCGGAAGGAGAAGCAAAGAGGTTGCGACTTGCTTTAAACAAAATCAGGAGGACGCTGCCCGATATAAAAGTTGTTAGAATCTACCGGGCCGTTCACGACTATTACGGTAATAAATATTACAATCTTTCAACGACAAGGTGCTTGTTTGGATTTAAGCATAAGACAGATAAACCATATTTAACCATTCACTCGCAAACATTAACAACCGTATATCATTGTCGTCAGTGTCCTAAAGACGAACAGAAAATTGAGTTCAAACTCGCCCTGGATGGAAAATCGTTTCTATGAAATCAATTGCGAGAAAGTGATGTCAACGTGCAAGACCATCTTCAAATTCGATCCTACCGAAGAACAAATCGAATTTACATTGATAGAGGCATGCGACACAAGTAATATCGTCAATCGACCGACGGGTTGGGGAAAGTCGATAATTATGATTTTGAGCGCGTTGATGCGAAGCGGTACGATAATGATTGTTCTACCGACTATATCTTTACTGGACGACTTTCAAAGAAAATTGAATCAGTGCACTATCGAACACATCAGGTTGGGACCTAAGCGAAATAACGACACCAGAGACTTCTTAGATGACTGTGATGCTTGTACCCGTCTGCAGATCAAGATCATAATTACAACACCGGAAGCCATTACCCAAAATAATGTTGTCAAGTTAAGACTGTCCAATTTAATTCAATCGAAACAATTGCGAAAAATCATTTTCGACGAAGCGCATTGCCTTCCCACTTGGGGCACGACTTTTCGCGACGCTTATCCCGATCTGATCACATTCTTGCGTTCACTCAAGGGCAAGATAAATGTAAGCTGGTACTCGGCCACCCTGACTAAGAAACATATAAGATGGATCGAACGTCAATTTGATTTCATTTCCAACATCGAGATTTTCGGCACGCATGGTTACAGGAACAATTTACATGTGACGGTGGATAATAGTAAAATTGTGTTTGGAAAATATGCCAAGACTGACGTCTTTTTACCAGAAGCCTCAACCTTACGAAAGCACGAAGTAGCCTACGTAGCGACCCTGTTGAAGTCCGATTTATACCGAAATTCAACTTCAATCGTTTATACGTATCGTGCTACAACAGCAGAACAATTAAGTCTCGCGTTATTGTGTAATGGCATCAATAATGTCAGTTATACTGGGTCAACATCGACTAGTATGAGAAAACCCATCTTAATGGGGTGGTTGCAAGATCGAGTCAAAGTAGTTGTCGCAACGAGTGCGTTCGGTCTGGGCATCGATCATCAACACATAAGATGCATTATTATTATTTATGAGTTACCGGATTCAATTGCGGCTTTGACGCAAATGATAGGTCGAGCAGGTCGGGACCTAATGGATTCAAGTATCTTCATCATATACAACTTCGCCATCTACAACAGCTTCAAGGTTAACCTTATTAAAACCATCGCGAACAAAAAGAAGGAGGGAGCTACGCAAGAAACTATCGATGCAATAAGAGAAAATGCGACTTCCGATTTCTTCGAGTTAGTCATTGCAATGGAATGTACGGATTTGTGTCGTCACGACATACTCAATCGCTCATTTTCCGAAGAGATGCAAACCATGTTCTGCCGTGATCATTGTGACAATTGCGAAAAGAACAGCGATGCAAGAAATATCGACTTACCATTTGTATACGAAAAGATACACAACTTTGTAAAAGCCCACTCGAACTTGAACCGCTATCTGCGAGGCTGCCCAGGACCTGCTCTGCGATACCATCAGCAAGCTGCGCATCGAGGTGGCCATCCTGTGTGAGCAATATAAGAACCTCGCTCCACCCAACACATGGCTCGCCGATGCCGACGGCCAAGCAGCTATCTGGGTGCGGGGAGGAATCCCGGTTCAAGAGCGCTCGGCGAGGGTGTATCCCTACTTCTCGTGGGCCCGAATCGGCGGAATCTTCTTTTTCAGCATCTACGCTCCGCCAAGACTCTCTGGGATTGAATTTTCCGCCCTCCTCGCGAACATCACCGAGGAGGCCCGTGGCAAGAGGCCTCTTGTCATCGCAGGGGACTTCAACGCATGGTCGACGGAGTGGGGATGCAGGGCGACTAGACCGCGGGCACCCACCCTGCTGGACTCGCTCGCCCTCCTCGATGCGGTGCTGCTTAACACCGACGACGTGCCAACTTTCAACGGCCGACAAGGCAGCTCGGTCGTCGACCTGGCGTTCGTTAGCGAGTCGCTTGCGCCTCGCGTGTTATCATGGACGGTGAGTGGGTGGTACACGCACAGCGACCATCAGGCCATCGTCTTTGAGATCGAGGACGCCGGGACTTCGACCAAGCCCTTGACGCGTCAGAGCTGCAGATGGAACACCCGTACACTCGATGCGGACCGCTTCTCTGCCGTCGTGTCCGGCGCATCTGTCGCCCCCGGGAACGCGGAGGTTATGGCGTCGAGCCTCATGGACATCATCACCGGCGCGTGTGATGCCTCCATGTCCAAGGCAAACCCACGCCGCCGTCGTGGGCCGGTGTATTGGTGGACGGCGGAGATCGCTGATCTCCGACGCTCTTGCCTGCGGGCTCGCAGACTCTTCCAGAGATCGCATTCCTGTGGAACGTCATGTATAACGCGATCCTGCGTCTCAACATCGATGGCAATGTTCGTATCGTCGGCTTCGCGGACGACATCGCAGTGGTGGCTGTCGCCAACACTCTATGGCAGATCGAACACGATCTGAACGCTGCGATCGTACAGGTGCGAGGCGCGCTCCAAGCTCTCAACTTACTAACGGCTGACCACAAGACGGAGGCTCTGCTCATCACAAGCAGTAAAAAAGGAGAAACCATCACCATCACTGTAGGCGACCACAGCATACGCTCGTCCCCCTCCATCCGCTACCTGGGCCTGCACATCGACGCCAAGCTGAAGTTCGACCACCACCTCCGAACAGCCAGCGCGAAGGCAGCCGGAGTGATCAGTGCCCTTACGAAGATCATGCCCAACTCCGGCGGGCCCAGAAGCAGCCGACGCAAGCTGTATGCTCACGTCGTCGACTCCATACTCCTGTACGGAGCCCCCACCTGGAGCACAGCAGCACAAAAGCGAGTCTACATTCACCAGGCGGAGTCAGCCCACCGACGAGCCTGCCTGCGTGTGATCGGAGGCCGGCCGCATGTCTCTTACGAGGCCACGTATGTCCTTGCCGGCATACCACCGTTGGTCCTTCTTCGCGGACGAGCGAGCGCGACTCTACGGCCACCGCCGAGAGGGCGCAGAGGACGAGGAACGCTTGGCAACGCTAAGCAAGTGGCAGGAAGCATGGGACCGGTCGACGAAGGCCCGATGGACGCACCGACTGATCCCGAATATCAGAGTGTGGATCGAAAGGAGGCACGGAGAGCTGAACTACCACCTCACGCAGCTCTTGACCGGGCATGGCTTCTTTAAACGCCATAGCCGACGCTACGACTACAATCAAAGCGCGCAATGCCCGGTCTGCCCCTCATCCATCGAGAATGCGGAGCATGTGTTTTACCACTGCCCGAGGTTCAGCGAAGAAAGAGAGAGACTACACTCCCTGCTCCACGAGGTCATGACGCCGGAAAATACTACCAGGTTCATGCTCGCGAGCGAGCCGAACTGACTCGCGGTTGCTTCCTTCGCCTACTCAGTCGTAACTAGACTGAGAGACGAGGAAACAGACAGAAGGTGATGACCGGACGATGCGGCTGGAAGAAGACGCCATTCCAACCAAGCCTTCACGAAGCGCATAACGCCAACCCCTCCACCCCCGTGAAGTAATGCCTAACGGCGGTTTCCGCGGGGATGGAACAAAGGGAACTTGATGTGGATGTATGTACATATCCTATGTACTAACTATAACAATATGCTACATTTCTACCTAATGTAAAACTCTATTTTCTCTTTCTACTGAATAAATTATATTGATACATCAAAAAAAAAAAAAAAAAAAAAAAAAAAAACACAAACACACACACATCGGCCTCCTTGGCTCAGTGGGTACTGGGTATAGTTCTTGCCTGCTGATACAAGGTGTGCCGTAGGGCGTGGGTTCGATACCCACTTGGTGAATTTGCGAGGTTCGTTTTTTCGCCTGGTGTAGTCGAGCCCGTGCCCGAGGTGGAGCGGGTACCACTCAAAAAGAAGACCCGGGCTATGTCATCAGCCTCCGAAGCGGTAAAAATAACCTCGATCACTGTGCGAACTGGAAGCGATAGGATAACCATAAGTAGGAGCCCGAGGCGAGGACTCACGAGGCTGGCAATAGATGGAGCACAATTTTCCCATGATGAAGTCGGAAGCGAGAACCACACTCACAAGAGGGCGCTGGATGCGGGAGCCTAGGCTCGTTGCGGACCGCATGATGGTGTCTGAAGCGAGAACCACATTCACAAGACGACAACAGAAAAGGAGGAGTATCAAAAAATTACGGAGACTCATAGGGTAGCGCCAGAAGCGAGAACCACACTCACAAGATGTAGCCGACAGTGCAAAGGGATGGGCTTGGCATCGGCTACAGAAGCGAGAACCACTCTCACAAGATGACACTAGACATCGAGTTCTAAAGAAGATGTCCAACTCAGGAGGAGATGCCAGCAATGTTGGACCACGCAGCAGACGGCTCTGAAAAAGGGGAAACGACAATCGACGATGGCATCGTGCAGGATCGGAGGTTCACCAAGCAGAAAGACGATGAGTCCCTGAACCCCTAATCGTCGCATATCACTATGCGATGGATGGGGGATGTATGGAAAACAACGACTAACAGAAGTAGCAGAAATGCTCAACTCACCCCGGCCTCACCGAAGCAATGCCTAACGGCGGATACCGGTGAGTGTCCGAATGGGGTGGAGTAGAAAAAAAAAGCGGTTCCCGAACCCCTAATCACCAGAAGGTGTACGGGGGATGTACGGAAAAGACACCGATGTAGCAGAAAAGCTCTACAGAGTCCCCACCGAAGTAATGTTCAACGACGGTTTCCAGTGGGGTACTCGTTTCGAAGGGCCACTGGCTGCAGAGTTCACTCTGCCCACGTCCAAAAAAAAAAAAAAAAACACACACACATACAGACATTTGTTGGTAATTCAATGTAGTTTCCAAATATGTAAAGCAAATTGTCTTACGACGTCTGGTTCCAAATCTCGATTTCAAGCCTATCACAGAACTTCCTCTATGAGGAAGCAAAAATGAAAAATCATATTACATTCTCAAATACTAAATACTTTTTATCGATGCGACTAGTAGTGAACCTGAAAGGATACTAGAATCACTCCTAAAGAACTACCCCTAAAAACTACCCCCTGTGATTATCACACAACGATGAATATCATTAATTTTGCAAGGTTCAATTATTTATATTATAGCAAAGAGTTATTTATTGTTACTTGAACTCTGAAAGAAGGTAGGTTTAAATAAGTTGTTAAAAGCGAAGTTGGTTAAGTTTAAATAAGAGCAATTTATTATTTAATAAAGGATATCAATTGTATATTATACGTTTTCTCAACAATTCATAGAATAATTTCTCCGACCTTCGTCGTTCGTGCCTGCAACATAAAACGAGAAAATCGCGCATACGCGCATCAGATTAATTTTCCGCCTATTTATCCGTAGGACGCGTAGGGGAGCGATACTTCGCGAGCAAAACACACACGCCGCGAGAACCACGAAATTTCCGCGTAAATACGTATTTGTCCACGACTGATCCGACCTGGCGCCGCGCCACCTAACACACGTGGGTCAGACGACTCTTTGAAAGATTTAAGCGCGCCTCGGCTCAGGTCAGTTCGTGGCTACTTACGATCTCGTCGTATTCACTCTCGAGTCCCGGTTCATGTCCGTTAAAGTTGGCAGATGGATCAAAACTGATCTCGGTCCGCTCTCGTAATCTTATCTCACGTGAGCGGATCGGCGGCCCGGGGCTGCGCGAAGGATCTCACGTGTTTGCGCATTTTAGGTGACGCGAAGACGAACGATTGTTTTTCTCCCGTCACATGCGCAAACCTCGGCGTATTGAGCTTGGCGGGAAATTATGACCGTTGCAATTTAGATCTATAAGTTTGAAGTTGATAAATTATTTATTATATTTATGCAATAATAACTACGTTCTCATTATGTTATACCAATCCCCTTGGGTATAAATCGATTTGTTTTTCGCCGCCGTTTCTATGCGTGTGTGCACTGATGATCCTTCGCATTGCGTAAGTCCAACTTCGTAACGATTTTCCATGATCTCAAGGACCTTGATTTTTAAATAAAGGGAAATTCCTTGTGGACATAAAATTGAACAATCTTACTTTGGAACAAGTATTAGAAAAAAATAAATACGTGTAGTTAATTATGGATAATTGTAAGGCGAATGAGACTTAAACTTTGGAAAGATTTTTCGATTCAAGATAAAGTAAAAAACTATATTTTTTTCCAATAACAGAAAGTGGTTCTTGGAACTGAATGTTAATTACTTTACTTTTGAAATAATTTTGCATTTCCGTTTAATTTTAAATGATTGTTTATGACTTTAGATTTTTATTTCCTCAAGACAAAAGAATGATAGACTTATAGTTCGTGACCCCGGCGCAAAAAACTATAGTTTTAAACTAAAAAGCAAAAACAAACCTCATTCCTATGTTATAAAATAGAATGAAGTTACGTTTTTGTTTCTGACTTTGAAACGACTCCTTTCTGCATATCGGGCGACGATTTATTGCAGCTCGATAAGTAATTGACATTCAGTTTTTTTTATATGACTTCAAACCAAGTATCAGAGTTCAAAATCAGTCTTAAACTAAACGCTAAGATCAGTAAAGTGATATTTTGAGATTTAGATTACAATTACTTTTGGGCGTCAATCCACTTGAACATGCTATCTAAATCTAACATTGATATTGAAAGTAAAGAGATTCTTCATCAATTCATGGATACCTGTGTTTCGAATAGTGCTTCAAAAATGATAGAAGCTGTTTTTTTAAATCCATTGCAAAACAAAAATATTCAAAAAATTGGCCGACTCATCTTTAGCTCATTCCTTTCAATTACGATAGTTGGCTTAGTAAGTATTTTGCAGATTTTACTAATTAATTTTTTCGATTCACTCATCTGTTGTGGATTTACCAATCAGGTACTGACGTTTTATGTAGAATTGACAAACAGTACTATAAATATTGTTATTGTTGCCCCAACTATATTTGAATTCTTATCTTTTATGCCAATGCAAATTATTTATCTAATATCGATATTCAATGAAAATCAGGTAATGAGATTTAAAATTTAAAATTTTTGAGTAATAAAAATGTTTCATATAGATACAAGTTTTGAAAATAAAATCGACACTTCTGTTCCTTTTTGCTTTCTAGAGATTTTATATTTTTTAAATTAATGATGATTAATGTATTTTTTAGGTACTCAATGGAGTTGACCAAATGTCAAAATATTGGTTTTACAGCAACTTTTCAGAACAACAAATTATGTTGAAAACCGTTAAAAAAGCATTTAAATTTAGTCAATTCATAGCAGGTTAAATTTTATGATCTGTAAGAACGAATTTACATTTACATTAAATACTTTTTTTTAGTGTCAGTAATAGTACTAGGCCATTGTTTTGCTGCTGCTAAGTTTGCACCAAATATTTTTTCAACTTTGGCTTCGAACGGCAATCAAACGTTTCGCAATTCTATTCCTCTGCATACGAATTTTTTAATCGATGAAGAGAAATATTTTTATTTAATATGTATCCTGAACGTTTTTAGTGTAAATGCTTGTGTTCTTCTAATCGGATCATTAACAATAATTCAGTGTTTATTCATCTCTTTTATTATGGCTGAAATTAGCAATATAGAGTAAGTATGACTAATACACTGAAATAAATTTTGCATTAAACACGAGGCTTTGGTATAAAAAGCGACCAAATTTATCTGAGGTTAAAAGTCATGTTACAAAATTCAGTTTTTGATTCTATTTGTGTTGTTCTGTATGAGTTTTTAATATAATATTTGGGTTTTCATTTTTAATAGATATAATCTGAAAAAAATGGACTTGAAGTATGAATATGAAGTTCAAAAAGATAGAAGAAAAGCTTGTTCTCTGTTAAATGAAGCTATAAAAGAAGTTATTCGAAAACATCATCAATGTATAAAGTGAGTTATTTTGACTTTTAAACTATTGGTTAAGTAAAGTATATTTTTTCATTCAACTTTTCATTGTAGGTTGTTTGAAATATTAGATTCCGTCGTTAGACCTATAATGCTTGTGGCAGTGCTTGCAAGTTTCTTCAATCTCGCTATAAGTGGAGCCTCGGTAAAAGATCTAAACACAACCAATTCTAATTGAAATCGAATACCCAAAAAAAATTTTCTGCATATTATTTGACGTCACAGACAAGTTTTAATAATTACTCAATTTTCTATGATAGGTTATAATTTTGATGCATATAAATAAAGAAGAAGCTATAAAAATGTTTTTTGGATACTGGATGGCAGCTATATGTCTCATTATTGCGTGCATTCCCAGTCAATTTTTGAGCAATGCTAGTGACAATTTACTCACTGAAACGTAAAAAGATTATTTCCATCCAAATTCATGCATTTCAATCACAATTAACGACTATTTTTTCCTTGTAATAGTTACTTCATCAAATGGCGAAACTACCCTCCCAACATAAGATCAATGATGGTACTGTTTATGTTAAGAGGAAAAAAGTCTTTTGCGCTCACTGGTGGCCCAACGATAGCGTTAAATTTTGAAACATGCAGCCAGGTAACTTCATGCATATTCAGTTTTAAGACTCCTGAGAAAAAATATTCAAACACATCGCTCTTTACAGATTTTGAAAACAACACTTTCTTGCATAGCAACATTTAGATCTATTTATGATTCGATTTAAGGTTTCAAATTTTATTGTTAAATGTAATGTAGTGTAACGCTTAACTTAGTTGTCTATAAAATTTTTAATTTGAAATCCACTATTAAAATAATGTGTAAAGATACAGCACTTTAAGTGTCAATACAACACTGACAATTCGTGCTTAAATAAACAAATATTGTTAAATTTAAATGATTGCTTATAACGTTTTATTTTTATTTCTTCAAAAAAATAAACGACTGGCACTGCTTTGAAAAATGATAATGATTAATCAATATAACTTAAAGATTTATATTTCCTCAAAATAAATACCGCAGTTTCAAAGCTAATTTCAATGTGTGCTAATATGTAAACTTCAATATGAAAACTTCGTTATGTAAAAATGACGAAGCGGGCCTTGCACATCAGCGAATTCTTCGCCATCAACGAATGGTACTTCCACACGGAGAACGTCTGGGGAGATAAAGAGCGTCAAGGGCTGTTGACGGCGGTAAGTCGCGCGTCAACCTTAGTCAGCTCAGTGAAAGAAAGACACATCCGCATTTACTTACTTTATATTTATTTGTATTTTTTTCTTTTTTACGACCTTATAATTTTTCTTTTTGTTATTAGTTCACTTATATATGAATCTGTTGCCGAGTGCCTCTGCAACACAGGCTGTACCGTCTGTAGCGGCTATGTTGTTGCGATCAAATAAGGCACCTTCTTACCGTGGCGCGTCGATAAGTTCTCGCCATGCCGCCACAAATGAATAAGGCAGGTTTTTGCAACTTGAGTTTATTAGTGCACTTTTAGCGCTCAGGAGACAATTTTCAAAAATTGGCTTAGTTTTCCCCAAAAAATTGGACTAAATTAAACTTGAACCTAGCTAAATTATCATAAAGATTTTTTTACCTGTACCTCCCAAAATCATCACGTGCGAATAAATAGTGCCTGGCTTCACTTTTGGAATAAATCAGGATATATTTCATTTCCAAATTTTATACTTCTGATATAGCATATATTTACCTAACGTTCAACATATAATTTTTATTTTACATAAGTTTATTTCAATCCTTTAAATTTAATTTTTAAAAAATTAATTAACTTTTTATATTTTTGTATTTCATGTTCAGGCTATGATATTATTTGAAACGCATAAAGGAGAGGCAATGAAATTATGCTGTGGATACTGGTGTTCAGCTTTAACACTCATTATTGTATGTATTCCCGGTCAATTTTTAACTAATGAAATGTAACAGAATCTTCAATTTTAATACTTTATTTTATAGTTGAATTAAAACATTATTCCATGTAACAGTTATTTCATCAAATGGGAAAACTACCCACCAAAAATTAGATCAATGATCGTTCTTTTTATGGTAAAAGGAGTGAAGACTTTAGCACTTACTGGCGGACCAACAGTAGCATTGAATTTTGAGACGTGCGGCCAGGTGAGTTGGTAAATGCAAATATCTAGGAATTAATTAATTTATTATAAAAAATTGCCAATGTTACCAATGTTTTTAGATATTGGAAACGACAATGTCGTTAATTGCAACATTCAGATCTCTCTATGTTTCAAATTAGTTTCTTAACCCTTTTTTAATATTAAATTAGTTTCACGTGGCTTTTAAAACATTTTTTATAACAAGTTTCTGGAAGAATATAATTATCATGTGTTCAGCGATCGTCACCGAGAAAAGGGTTAATTAACCGGGGGCGCAGGATACAACAAAATCGACATCGCGTAACAAAAATAAAATAATAATTATTAATTTAATGTTACAAAAATAAAAACTCTAATTATTGTAATTACTGTGGCTAAAGGTGATAGGAGTTACAATAAACAATATTAAACACGAGTTTAATGTAAAGCACTATGTGCGTTTATTATAAAAGGAAAATCGTTTTAAGGTTGTGAGTACAAAAGTATAGGAGCTCTGCTCTCTAGGCGGTTAGGCACTGAACTGAATCTCAGACATAAGGGGGGGGCGCCGAGCGTGCGAGAAGAAGGAGAGAGGCCCGCACAGCGAACCTTCTGTGGCGCTCGCGTAACGGTCGGCACGGCAGAGCTCGTGAACCCGCGCTGATTGCGCATTTTTGCAAAGGCTTCCGACACTCCCTCCCCTTTGCTTCAAAAGCTCCTTTCACTCTAATCTGAAACAAATAATAAGAAAAGCAAGAGAAATTTATTAGTATATTGATTATTAATAATTACTTGTTAATAAGTCTATGTTAATGAGTCTACTTAATGAGTCTATGTTAGTCTATTTAGTATTTTATCTTTGAGGTAATTATGGCTTGGGGCGGGTAAGGGCTTAGTCATAATATCTGCCTCGTTTTCTTTAGTGTTTACCCAACTAATCGTTAATCTACCTTCCAGTGCGCAACTCTTGACGTAATCGCCGTGAGTGTCTGCCATGTGTTTCTTTTTGCCCGTTCTCTCTCTTTCATTCAGACAATGTGTAATCCAATCTAGCGGTGAATCAAAATTCTTTAATTTATGTGAGCCATCCATTTGAGTACAATCAATAGCTGATCGATTGTCACACCAGATTTTTGCAGGGAACATGGTTTTACCTAGCATATCCCTTATTGCTTTATCTAGCGACACGATTTCTGCTGCGGCTTCGCTCATTGCCAAGTACTCGGCTTGGCATGTCGATAAGCTAACATACACTTGCTTATGACTTCTCCAAGAAATCGCATCACCGAATAATTTTATGACATATCCACTTGTCGACGTTGAGTCTTGGTGATCTCGGAAGCTCGAGTCTGTGTGGCAATACATATTCTCATTATTCGCTTTGTAGATCAAGCCAACATCCCGAGTTCCTTGAAGGTACCGGAAAATTCTCTTTACATCTTTCCAGTCCTCCTCACTTGGGGCTGCTTGTTTTCTTGACAAGTAATTCACAGCGTAGGCTATATCTGGCCTCGTTACAGTTGCCAGATACATCAAGCTACCTATAGCTGCTCTGAAGTTTTGATTCTCTAATGGCACGTATTCTTCTATCTTGGATTCTTTATTCTTGACTTGTCGAGTTACCATCGGGGTACTCTGTGCTTTACTCTCATGCATTTTGAATCTCTCGAGTACTTTGATTGTGTAATCTCTTTGAGTTAGAATCATCGTATTCTCTGCACGATTACGAGTAATCTCCATTCCAAGATATTTCCGTGGCTCTCCAAGATCTTTCATCTCGAATGTTTTACACAAATTATCTTTGATGTTTGTCAGTTTTTCTTTACAGTTGCTAGCTAGGATTATGTCGTCAACATAGAGTACTAGTATTGCAACTTTGCCTTGTTTTCTCCATGTAAAGAGACAGGGCTCATTTATGTCTCTTTCAAGACCTAGTTTATTTACTTCAGTCGTGAATCTTCGATTCCAGATTTTAGGACTCGTTTTTAAACCGTAAATAGTTTTTAAAAGTTTGCAGACTCTGCGCTTGTTGGGTAAGGATTCTACTTCAAGGCCATCGGGAATCTCCATATATATCTCGTCTTCTAGTTGCCCGTTTAGGAATGCAGTTTTGACGTCCAGTTGAACTGCGTCTAAATTTAGCTTATTTATGACTGCTAAAGCTGTCCTAATCGTGGCTAATCTAGATACGGGAGCATATGTTTCTTTCAGTTCATAGGTATTCTTATCTTTGAAACCTCGAATCACCAATCTAGCCTTGAATTTTTGATTGCCAAATTCGTCTGTTTTTCTCTTGAATACCCATTTAGAATCTATAAGATTAAGCTTGCTTCCATCAGAGTTTCTTTCTGGTTTATCTATTATGTTCCAGACTTTATTCTCTTTCATAGATTTTAATTCTTCATTGATCGCATTCAACCATTCAGCCTTTTGAGCTGATTCCATGGCTTGCTTATAGCTTACTGGATCTCTGTTCACCTCAGCCAAATTAGCATGAATCTCGATGTCTGAAGGCAAGTAATCTATTTGTTTGATTCTATATACGAAATCTGGGTGTTGGAGCTTGATTTTCTTTGCTCTTCGTTCCGGTAATACTTTTGGAACGCACTCAGGTTTTCGTTTTCGGGTATTTTTAGGTATTTGAGGGACTGCAGTCTCAATATTTGAATCAATGTTGCTTTGAACTACTTTATTTGTTTCTGATTGACTTACGAATTCAATTGGGTCCGATTCAATAGTAAATTGTTCGATCGCGTCAGTATTCTCGTAATTATTCTCAGTGTTTGTGATTAATCTATCGCGGTATACTATCTTTTCATTGCATCTCACGTGTCTAGAGTTCAAGAATCTATTTGTTTGTGGATGCCAGAGTAAGTAGCCCGTCGAAGAGTAACCTACTAGGAAAGCTTTAACAGCTCTCTCTGAGAACTTATTTTGTGCTATCGGGATTTTGACATAGCTGAGACATCCGAATCTTTTAAGTTCAGTGATGTGACTGTCTTTATTTTCATTTATAATAGATAGTGGGGTTTTAAATTCTAAACCCTTATGTGGGGTTCTATTATAGATGTAAGTGGCTGCTTCTGCCGCTACCGACCACATTGATTGTGGTAATCCCGAGTCTATCATAAGAGCTCTTATTTTCTTTTGAATCGTTTTATTGAATCTTTCGGCGGTCCCGTTCAGCTCAGGGGTGTATGGGGGAGCAAAATCTTTGCTTATTCCTTCTTTTTCCATAATCTCAGCGAACTTTCCGCCCGTAAACTCGGTACCGTTGTCTGCTCTTATGTAACAGACATTCTCATTTTTATCCGATAGATTTCTCACGTGTTTTAAGTAGCTCTCTAGACTATCGCCCGATTCAAATTTATTTCTAACACAGTAAACTTTCGCGTATCGAGAATGATCGTCTATAAATGCTATTATGAATCTATTATTGTCGGGGAATGAGGAAGGGGAAATTGGACCCATTGTATCCGTATGTATTGTATGTAGGCACCTGTCTGATCTTTTCCTATTATTTTTAAAAGGAAGACTCTCCATTTTTGCCATAATACAAGTCTCGCAGTCTAGAATCTCTTTGCTAAATTTGACATCCTTCAATTTTTCTTCTCTCTTTTGAAGTTGTCTTAAATATTCCAGAGATGCGTGGCCCAATCTCATGTGCCACAGCATTCCTAGTGAAGGAGGTTTAGCAAACTTGATTTTATTTGATTCTATTTTATTTTCTATTAGGTGATCTAAATCTGAGTCGGGGACAATATCATTTAAATCTAAAATTTTTCGTTTAATCGCGTGTTCATTCGAAACCGTCTCGACGGATTTTTGCAACGACTCCCTCCCAAGCTCTGACGGGGGACCTTGCGAGTCTGTCAGGCCCGTAACTTCAGTTATTGTAAGTGCTTGTTTAGGAAAATCCGCGAGTGAAATTAAGCGTGCTGGGCCCATAACCTATTGTAATTACTGTGGCTAAAGGTGATAGGAGTTACAATAAACAATATTAAACACGAGTTTAATGTAAAGCACTATGTGCGTTTATTATAAAAGGAAAATCGTTTTAAGGTTGTGAGTACAAAAGTATAGGAGCTCTGCTCTCTAGGCGGTTAGGCACTGAACTGAATCTCAGACATAAGGGGGGGGCGCCGAGCGTGCGAGAAGAAGGAGAGAGGCCCGCACAGCGAACCTTCTGTGGCGCTCGCGTAACGGTCGGCACGGCAGAGCTCGTGAACCCGCGCTGATTGCGCATTTTTGCAAAGGCTTCCGACACTAATGTTTGATGTAATTAAGTTTAAAAATATTTATTTATTTGAAATTCTTTTTGATTCAATAAAAATGACCTTTTATTCCAAATAACTTCTCACCTTTCGTTAATTATTAAAGAATATACATTACGTCGTATTGATTTTACCTTACAAACAAAAAACGTTCGTGAAGTACTATACAATAGAGTAATGAATTCACATATCGCGTAGCTCTCCAAGGATTTAAAAATTTTCGTTGTACTCATTGCTTCAGAATAAACATAAATTCGTCAAGTTACATTTTTTGATTTGAATTCCAGATAATTTTTTTTAATTCCCTTGATAATGCTGTCTCATATAGACTTCAATATCGAAAATAAGGAAAATCTGAATCGATCCTTGACTGCTTGTGTATCAGATAGTGTCTCAAAAGTCATAAAAACTACTTTTTTACATCCATTACAAAACAAAAGTATGAAAATAATTGGTCGGCTAATATTGAATTTGTTTCTTATGATTCCAATTCCTAGCTTGGTAAATATCTTATTTTTTACTCTACAATTATATAAGTATACTTATTGATACTATTCTATAAATAGGTACTGAGGTTTATTTTGGAAATGAAACAGGATAGTATTAACAGCATCATTTTGGTGCAGTGTATTTTTTAATGCACATTTTTTTCTATGATGCAAGTATGCTGCGGATTAATGATCTTATCTGAAAATAAGGTAAATTGAAATTTTCCAAAATTAAAAATTGAGTCACAATTCAATACACAATGAAAACAGAGTAATATATAATGTTTAATTTTGATATCATGACGCATGTATTTTCAAGTTAAATAAGGAATTTCACTGAATGTCTCATATATGGCTTCACAATGGTGATATAGAAAAGGAAATAACGATGAAAGTATTGAATAAATGGTTTGACTTAGGAAAACTACTAGCAGGTCGGATATACCAAATAATTTGTAAGAGCAATGTGGCATTAGAGCATGCGACTATAATATTTTTTAAATTAAAATTGAAAATCAAACAAACTTACAGTGTAAGTGAAGTTCGATTGTAATTATACTAAATCCTTGTTTGATTAATTAACAAATATGTAGTCATCGTTAATCGATGCGACTTAACACGAATTTTAGAGAAACCAAAAATTCGTTATGCTCCTACCTTCACCTCGAACCGCTCCTCCTCATATCGTTCAGAGTATTCAATTTTATAATTACTATTCCTAGGTGGGTTAAAAAACTTTGTTTTATTATTATAAATATTATTATCTAATTCTAAAACTTGGGAGGGTTTGTTGCTGAAAATGAATTAAAAGAGTAAAAGTAACAACAAAATTCGATACCACGAAAAAAATCCCGACAAATAACATGTTTGAATACTTACTAGACTATTTAGTTGATTTTCTGGCGCTTAATGGTCATTTTTCATGTTTAAAAATTCAAAAAGGAGCGAATTCTCGTTGAAAATGGATTTGTAGCGTAAAAGTAACAACGCCATTCGATTCTACGCCAAAAATCCCATTAAAAACCATGTTAAAATGCTCACAACTACATTCAGTGTATGTTATAACACGCTAAAAGGCGCATCTTTCGATTTTTTTCGTAATCATAGCTACGGAAAATCGCAATTTTATGACTTAAAATAATTTTGTAGGCAAAAACCGACGACGGGCTTCGATTCGTTATGAAATTTCCTAACTAAATCCGTAGATTAAAAGCTTCTACGATTTTTTTTGTTCATTTGCCAGACGTGAAAAGACGAATTTTTCGATTTTTCAACAGAAAAAAATTCAAAAATCGCAATTTTTTCACTGAAATCGTTTTTATAGCCCAAAACTAATGATGGCATTCGATTCTACGGCAAAAAATACAAAAGAAAATGTATTCACAAAACCCATTATGGCTTTATAGAAAATCTGGCAAACTATCGAAGTGCCTCCTGTCGGCTGCGATTTTTTTACGTCAAAAAAAAAACTTCAAAAATCCATCGACACCATCTAAAATCATTTTTTTTTAGCTCTACTTTACGGGAAAATTCATTTTAAACCTTAAACTTTCAGATTCCGTTGGATCCCCCAAGATTAAAAAAATTTTTGAAAAAGTGGACCACCCTATTGTACATGTATTATTTACCGCTTAAGTGAATCAACTTTTCGGTTAATAGAATAGAAAATTTAGGTCAAATCAATGTTTACGTTCAGTTATTTGAGTTATATTTGAAATTTACGTTCAGTATTATTGTTAGTGTCAACTAAGCAAGCAAGCTACAACATGTCACAACGACGAGGAATAAGTGTGCAAGATAAAAAGACTTTATTAAAAAGCTTTGATTCGCTGCCTAATGCCTCCCTAATGTCGCAACGGGAAGCAGCACTACGCTTAAATATTTCACAAGCTACACTTAGTAGAGTATTGAAAAATCGTTATGAAATAGAAAGTGCCTCCTCCTCAGATGAAAATCTCAGCCGTAAAAGGAAAAAATCTGGTAAAGATGAAGATGTAGAAAAAGTCTTAAAAAAATGGTTTGTGAAAGTGAGAGAAAAAAAGGCTCCAATAAATGGTCCATTATTAAAAATCAAAGCTGAAACTTTGGCGGAGAAGTTGGGTAAGAAAAATTTTAAGGCTACCGATGGATGGTTATCACGCTGGCGCAGCCGAGAAAACATTGTTTACCGCAAGATACATGGCGAGCAAGGCGAGGCTGATACGATAGGAGCGAATCACTGGTTAACCAATGAATGGCCGAAATTACATAAAGAGTACAGACCAAATGATATTTTTAATGCAGATGAGACTGGTTTATATTTTCGTGCTTTACCAGAGCACACGTACGCTTTAAAATCTGAAAATACGAATGAATTTAAAATTAGCAAGCAGCGTATTACAGTATTGTGTTGTGCCAGCATGTCAGGTGAAAAAAAAGATCTTTTAACTATCGGAACATTTAAAAATCCTCGCTGCTTTAAGAATGTCAAAAAATTACCTACAACATACACAGCAAACAAGAATGCGTGGATGACAAGAGATATTTTTTCCGAATGGCTTTAAAATTGGGATAAGCAGTTGAAACGGAAAATTTTACTGATGGTCGACAATTGCGCCGCTCATTCAAGTTTGCAATCATTGAAAAACATTAAAGTAGTATATCTTCCTGCTAGATCTTTAATTCAGCCTTGCGATCAAGGGATAATCCGTATGTTGAAAGCTTATTATCGGAGAGAAATGAGACTTCGCATAATAAAAATTTTAGATAGAGAACAAAATGTCATAGCCAATGACATTGCCAAGAAGACATCTTTGCTAGACGGATTGCATCAAGTGAATCAAGCTTGGTCTTACGTGTCCAGCGAAACAATAAAAAATTGTTATAGAAAGGCTGGATTCGTGAAAGACGCCAAAGACATTCCGAGCAACGTTAGCAACGTCGATTCAATTGAAATTTATCCACAAGACATGCCGAACGAAGAATTCGATGAGTGGATAAATATTGACGAAAATTTACAAACATCTGTAAAACCAACGGACGATGATATATGCCAAGAAGCAATTCAAACCGAATCAGAAGATGAAGATGATGATAATTTTGAACCTGCACCTACCAGCACTGAAATGTTTAACGCACTACAAGTATTGCGACGCGGCGTTCAAAATTATGCTGATTCTTTTGAAGAATATTATAAATTTGAAAAAATTTGTTTCAGCTATTATCGATACAAGAAAAAAGCAAAACTATATTGACGATTATTTTACAAAAATTTAAATTGTTACATCATCTTTTGTAAACATAATAAGTACAGTAAATGATTTATTTCAATTTTTAATTTTGTGTTTTTGAAATTATTTTATTAGTCATTGTATAATAGAATCAGCCGCTTAATAGAATAAAAAATGTTTTCCCAGTGTGATTCTATTAAGCGGCGACTACTGTATGTACCGCATGTATGTACTGTATGTATGTACTGTAGTTGTTTAGAGCTAAACACAGTACAGTTACAAATAGTTCGGAATATTAAAACTCCAAAAAACAGAAAATTATCTGTATTATTAAACTACTTTATCATATATACCCGAAGTACTCGAGTAATTATATTACAATAATGGCTTCTTATAATTCTATATTAATAAATTTATCTATGTTTGTGCCTTACTATCAATAAAATGTTCCAAAATAACACATTAATTTGAAAACTTACTTCTTCAAAGATTATCTGAACTTATTTCACTCTTTCAACGAGTTTGTAGTTAAGAACTTCATATTATTTTTATACCGTAGAGTACAATTTGTAAATTTAATATCAAAATTTTAATCTAGCTTTTGAAATTTCAACTGAATATTTTGCCAAAAGGCTCTATGGCGACCTTAAGAACATCAAAATGAGTTGCCATAAAGCATTTTCGAGAAATATTCAGTAGAAGTTTTAGAAAACTGGATTAAAATTTTGATATTTTGGCTGACTTTTATATCTCCTTAATAGTTTACAAGATACTTTTAAAATGACATTTTTTATTAAAATCAACCTCAAAAAATCGATTAAGCGCATCTAAATACGTCTAAGAATGTATATGGACCTTAAAAAAAACCACTTAAGGTGTATTCAAATGTGAAATTTTCCGCTCTTTTCAAATCTGCAATAAAAAATGGGGGTCACCGTACGGAAAATCAATTTTGATTCGCTGTAGCTTAGAGGTCATGTTCAAGGTCGAATCCAAGGTCACCATTGGTTTTCTCGTCGAAAAATACGTTGAACACGATGTTTTCAAACTTTTTTTTGGGATTTGGGGGCAATAAAGGGCACTTTAGTATAACTAACCTCGAAATCGCGATTCTAGTTTTCAACTTCATTAATGATTATATTTTTAATTTGGCTGTAGATTTGGCTCTGAGGCACCTATAAGGGCCCTAGGGGGCTTAAAGATAGGTCTTGAGATGCTTTTAATCATCAGTAGTATTGAGGAAATGTTTCAGTATTTTGTTAATGTCCACACAATAAAAAGCGTGTGAGTTTTAGATGGATACACGGAAAAAAAAGCGACACGCGCGTCTATCGTGCTCGCCGGTTGCTCGGCTGTTCGCGCATTGATTGTTTTGTGCGTGTGTGAGTCCCTTCGAGTAACCGTCAGCCGAGCATCGTCGTTCGATCTATTTGTTTGTGTAGTGTGCATTCCAGTATGCGTCTGCTTTCACATTCGTATAATGGCGTGTGAATACGAGCTGTGCATCAGTAACAGTTGTGTGATATTGTGTACAATCTTTTAGTGAGTTCAACGTCCGATGTTGCCGAGTGAATTTAGAACTCGGTTTAAAAAGTTACGATGCCGTCTCAGACGGCCTACGTGCTACGCTGTGCCCACCGCAATAGTATACGTGAATAAACGGTAACCGTTTATTTCCAGGCTGCAGCATGTGATGTTGGTGATGAGTCGTGAATCGATTCGTATATGTGTGTGTGTGTTTTTTTTTTTTTTTTTTTTTTGGAGGCATCCGACACATGGNGGCAGGGTAAACCCTTGCACCAGTGGCCCTTCCGAACTCTGGCATGATTCCCACCGGAACCATCGTTAGATATTACTTCGGTGGGTGCCTTTTAGCAGTACTGCTGCATCGACGTATTTGGTCATTTCCCTACATCCCCCATCCACCGCACGCCAAGGCGCAGTGATCAGGGGTTCAGGAACCGTGTCAACTCGTTGGTGATCCCCCGCTCGCCCCGCGAAGCCCTCATCCAGCGTCATTCCCGCCTTCCGGAGCCGTCTTTGTCGGTGTTCTCCCTTGTGCTGATGTTTCTTCTTTAGGTATGTTCGTCAGAACTTCGCCGTAAGCTGGACTATGGCGTCCCCACGTCCGACACCGTCCAGCATCTCCGCTTCTTGCGAGCACCTCTCGCTTTTTCCTGGATTCCTCCATGATGAGTGTAAACTCCGTCGGCCAGCGCCAGCACTAGAAGTTCTGATATCGGGCTCCATCCCTAAGTATTCAAGCTTGGAGCCGAGATTCGGTGCTCTTCCTTGTGCTGGAGTCTGGATTCCTCCATGATGAGTGTAAACTCCGTCGGTCAGCGCCAGCACTAGAAGTTCTGATTTCGGGCTCCATCTCTGAGGATTCAAACTTGGAGTCGAGGGGTCGGTGCTCTTTCTTGTGCTGGCGTCTGGATTCCTCCATGATGAGTGTAAACTCCGTCGGTCAGCGCCAGCACTAGAAGTTCTGATTTCGGGCTCCATCTTGCGGGAATTCTTCTCAACTTGGGCCGCAGGGTGATTGGGGGATATTTCACCCTCCAGGAGGCTGCTTACAGCCGTGGACCTACAGTTTATAGTGGAATCCGAACCACTTCGGGCTCGGGCTCGACCTCACCGAGCGAAAAATCACGAATGAAATTTCGCTCAATGGGGATCGAACTCGCTCCCTCAGCACAGCGTTAGGTTTAGCAGATAGATGGCCCAACGCCTTTACCCACTAGACCAACGAAGGCTGTGTGTGTGTGTGTGTGTGTGTTTTTTTTTTTTTTTTTTTTTTTTTTTTTTTTTTTTTAGGATGTATTAATATATTTTATTGAGCAGAAAGTAGAAGTAGAAGTTTACATTAGGTTAAATGTATCAGTAGACGTGAAAATTAAACATATTGCTTAAGGGTACATAGACTATGTAAATACATCCGCGTCGGGTTCCCTTTGTTCCACCCCCGCGGAAACCGCCGTTAGGCATTACTTCACGGCGATGGAGGGGTTGGCGTTATGCGCTTCGTGAAGGCTTGGTTGAGATG